>NC_056747.1:992100549-992170549 GCF_019279795.1 Protopterus annectens
CCATGCATGTATACTGCCATATCTTGCTGACATTATATTTCTGCTGTGCTGACATGCCATATTGTGCTACTCTATTGCTGCCACATGTCCATGGTTTATCTCCTCAGACTCCTGGAACAGAAACATATACAGGTCCATGACACACCTGTCATTCTGTCATTCTGTAACACTACCTCCAGTCCAACATCATGCAACAAAGATACAAAATTGTGATGTGTAGACATGACACATGCCAGCATACAGTACCTGTTGTGGCCCACAGCAAGTGGCATGGCATAACAACAAGGCACTACACAAGTACATGTTAAGTAATGTGGACACCCTGTGCATCAGACACATAATAGCATTTCTCCGCATGAATGGCACAGATGGCAGGGATGTGAGACAGGTATCATCACATACACAGGATGTGCTGTAGGGGTGCTGGAGGCCTAGGCTTTGCCAAACAGATGACAGCGTGTATGTGAGTCAGGAATGGATGCAAACTGTACATGGTAGAGTGGACAGGTCACCATCCCCAGCCACAAACATGGGAACTGGCTCTGCCAGTAGTAGTAATGGCGCCACCATGCTCAAGGTCAGATACGGTTCTAGTACCTGACAGTGACTGCTATCTGCTGGGGCTGTGTCCCATATGGGACCACCCAGGACCATGTGCCCATGTCCTGCCATGTCATGGTGTGGACAGCACACTTCCCTCGCACAGAAGCACTGGAGGTACTGGCACTACAGGAGTGTGACTGTGCATGGCCATGAGGACAGATGGTGTTGTTGACCTACGTCCATGTGCCTGATGCCCAACTCCAACCAGATGTTCCAGAACAGACAATGTGCAGTCCAAGATAGACACTGTCTCAGCTCACCATCTGTCCACTGCATGAGTGAACTGATCCAGAGTGTCCCCAATGCAGTGGAGGCAGTCATGGATATCAGACTGTGATGCATCCATAACCTTAAACATCCATCTGGTGTTGCATTCAGACTGTGTCTGTGCCTCCATGATGGCCCAGAAAAATTGGCTAAGTTTCTGTTGTCACTCTAAGGGGATCCAGTATCTGTCTGCCTGGGATGACATGATTGACAGACCTCGATGCTTTGCCAGAGATTGCCTGCATCTGTCACCCCTGGGCTTCTGAATACTGGCCATGGCTTTTGTCACCCCTATAGTGCCTTTTTTAGGTGCTGTTCCAAAGACCAAATTATCACAATAACAGCTACAAACAATTGCAATTTGAGGGTCATGCTTCTCAATACCAGAAGTCTAAATCTCAAAATGCACTCATTTGAAGCACTCCATAAAATGGAGAACATCAACATTTGTGCTGTAACAGATACCTGGTTCAAGGTAGCAGAATGCACCCATACACTACTAGGCTGTGACTCTTTGAACACCTTTTTGCCTCAGAACTTGAACCAAAGCTCCAAAGGTGGTGGTGTTTCCATATTCATAAAGGATGTGCACACCACCAGACCGGTAGCCCAACATAACGCATCAGCGATACTTCAGGTGCAGCTAACAATGGGTAAGACAGTGATTCAGGTCGTAGCCTTCTATAGGTCCCCAACCATGTACCAAGACTCACACTCCACATTCCTAAGTATTCAGGAGAATATTAGGGTCCAACCTAACACTTTCATACTAGATGACTTCAACCACCCCTCTATTAACTGGGAAAACTACTCATGTACCAATACACTTGCCAATGTTTCCAGGAGTTCATTAATTCCAATGCCCTAGACAAGCTCATTCTTACCCCCACTAGAGGTAGCAATATCTTTGACCTAGTCATTACTAACATGGGTGACCATTGCTCTACACCAGTAGTCAGCTCCTCCCTGGTTAGATCCGACCACAAACTAATTACCTTGGAAATCCACCCCCCCCCCCGCAAGGGTAACAACCATGAAAGACTTCTCCAAAGCTAACACTGATGTCCTAAAAACAAATATGGGTAACTTCACAGCACCCATGCAAATGGAGAATAGTTGCATGACTGCCGAATCATACACCGATGCACCGTACAAACACGGACACAAATGCATGGATGTCGCCATACCCAATAGAATCAAGATGCTCTCCTCCAAAAAAAGGAAGCCAATCTGGTCATCCCCTGCCATAAACAAACTCTACAACAGAAGGAGGAAACTGATGTGGAATAAGGTGAAGTCTCAAGACTGAAAAAACTCCCTTATCAGCATCAACAAAAAGTTGAGATCCCTCATCAAATCCTCTAAAGCTAGCTATGAAAACAGAATTGTAGCAGACAGTAAAGACAACCACAATGCCTTCTATAGTTATGTAAAGAATTTCCACAGCAATACCCAGATTTGCTGTGAGCTACTGCACAATGGTACCTCCTATACCGAGCCAACAGATATTGCCACTATACTGGCCAAAAGATTCAGTGCCAACTTTACCCCTCTCCCATCCCTCCAAATAGACCAAGCACAATACCAGTAGATTACCAGGTATCCAGTATTACTGCTGCACAGGTTAAAACAGCACTATCCAAGGCCAAGAATACAGCTTCTATGGGACCTGACAGTATCCCTGGCTGTGTTCTACATGAACTACAGAGTGAACTGGCACCTCACCTGTGTGCCCTGTTCAGTCACAGCCTCACCTCAGGCTTTGTCCCTACTGAATGGAGCACTTTATGCAGTCATCCCTCTCCACAAAGGAGGAGCAACTACAGACGCTGGGAACTATTGCCCCATTAGCCTGACAAGTCTGATATGCAAAGCTATGGAACTCATCAGGGACCTAATAAACAAGGATATAGGGAATCTCCAAACTCTGGATCCACACAGTTTGGTTTTGTGAAGGGTAGATCATGCCTGCTCAACTTGCTTGACTTCTATGAGTCAGTCACCAGAGATGTGGATGAAGGCAAGGTGGTTCATACAGCCTACCTTGATCTGGCGAAGGCCTTTGATACCATTGACCACTCAGGATTCATCGGAAAACTCACTAAGCTAGGCATCAACCCCTATATCACTAGGTGGGTTGCAAACTGGCTCACAGATAGAACCCACAGTGTGACAGTAGCTGACTTCGAGTCAGACTGCTGACTAGTCATGAGTTGAGTCCCACAGGGTTTGGTTCTGGGTCCTCTCCTGTTTGGTATCTACTTCTCTAAAGTCCAGGCCAACACAGAGGGATTCTGGTTGACAAAGTTTGCAGATGATTGCAAGTTAGGAGCTATTATTAACTCCCCAAGTGATGTTGACATCCTACAGAATGGCCACACTGAGACCGATTGGTGTTAGAACCATGGCCTTAAGCTCAATGCCAAAAAATGTGTCATTATCCCCTTTGGGAAAAAAATGGTTCCCATGAATTACCACATTGATGGTAGTCCACTGAATGCAGAAGGCGTTATAAGAGATCTGGGAACACAGGTTACAGCAACCTCTCATTTGATCACCACATTGCCACTGTGGTCAGAAAGCCCTTCTATATGGCACATCTCATTACTGAGAGTTTTGCATCCAGGAAAAAAGAGGTCATTGTTCCCCTCTACTCTTCCCTAATTAGGCCAGTCATTGAGTACAATGCCCCATTTAGCATGTACCTCATTAGACACCTGCAACAACTGGAGAGGCCACAAAAGTACCCCACAAAGAGAATCTTAGGCCTTAAACACTTGTCCTATATGGACAGACTCAAAAAACTCCAACTATTCTCTGTCTCATATCACTTACTTAGAGGTGATCTCTGCTTGACTTACAAAGCCATGTCTTACCCAGCTCTGTTAGAAATGCTACATCTAAAGAAATCTCAATCCCTCCACACCACGCACTCCAGAGACCTCAATCTCATTACCACAATCAACGGAATGTACTGGAGGGACAGGTTCATAACCCAGAGACTGCTCATGCTATGGAATAGGCTTCCCATACATGACAAGCAGAGCACCTTGCTGACCCTCTTCAAGAGAAATCTTGATGAGTGGATGGGAAATAGAAGATTTACTCCAGGAATAACTCCAGTGGCTCTACTCAACAGAGGCACTGGGAACTAAGGTTGGGTGGCATGGTGCCAGAGTAATCCTATGGCTACTCCACAGAGGCACTGGGAACTAAGATTGGGTGACATGATGCTAGGGTAATCATATGGCTAGGCTTGTATAGCCCCACGGCCATTAGCCTAGTACACACCTATGAACCTATGAGAGATGCATGATGTGACACCTGCAACAGGTGGTAAATGGATGGCAGTCCTCCTATGAGCATCCCTGTCAATACACCTGTGTGGGACCTCACCAGCACTCTTGCTATGGCCAGTGTCTATATTCACTGATACCATAGTTGCCTACTGTCCTGTTCAATGTAACCACCCTCTGACAGTCCAATATCTGTGGTCTCTGGGGTCTGGGTATGTGTGGGCATACTGACTGTGTGTGGTGACAATGGGGGCAGAAGAATGATGTTAACCTCTGGCAGAGATTTAGCCCCCAACACCTACACCTGTGCCTCACTATGGCACCATCATCATCAGAGTCAGATGAGACACTGACATCAGGTTGTGAAGGGGACAGACTCCAACCCACCTAGTCACCTGTGAAACCAAGACAAAAGCGGTACATTACTACCTGCGATTTGTGTAAGGCAATCCACACAGACTCATACAAATGAGGATTCACAACTGCATTTCCAGTCTCATATCTTCTCATCTCCACTTCCATGCACAACAGGCAACCTCACAACAACATACACAGACATGTCAAGCCCTTTATAACACGTGCTTCAGTCACACCCAGTTAAAGTTGCCTGTACAATCTGCCTGTAGGATATGTCATATGACACTATATCTGATAGAACTACACATAAAACCCAGTACACCTATCTTGAGAATGACATGCCAGTACTAGTGTCACTAGCACAGTTATGTGCCATTTCCCCTTTATGTTTGAACAGGCATCTTGGATTAGTTACCTCTTGTATAACAGGCTGTATACCCACTCATAACTATAAGTACAAATGTGTCGATCATCATTCAAATACACACCTGTGATTACCCAGTCTATGAGCTGTAGTTAACTGTTCCAGAATGGAACATACAAATATACTACTCTGGCTAAACACAACATTTGTATATAGGGCAATATGGCAGCCCTTAACTTTCATAGGGTATATATGATCTGTAAAAAACAATATCACACTTACCAGGTACAGGACCACGGACTTGGGCCACACCTGCTGGGCCTATGAAAAGGTGAGGGGAGAGGTATTTTCAGCACTACCAAATGTTGCAGCACTACAAGGTAATATATGCATATATCATCATGTACAGTAGCTACTGTGATACTGGCTGTATTGCTGACATTCTGAGTATGTGTGCACAAATGAGCATAAACTGCAACACTCCTCCAATGCAGATAGACCTGACACCCATGTACAGGTATGTACAGCCTGCCACAATGTGTGGGACAGTATTACACTAGTGAACACATTATGCTTACATGGACGCTCCTTTGCTGTGGACACTGCGGCACCCACCTCCACGATATATGTTGTGATGGATGCCTGGAAGCTGTCGTATCTTACTAGGTTTGACAAGAATTCCTCTGTGGCCGAGAGTGGCTGTTCTGTTATTGGCCCTCCACTGGTGGCAGCATGATCTCTTGCAACAACAGCTGTCCTTCATCTTGCAGTATTTAGCAAGTTTGTGGCCCGGTGTCAGACCTGCTCATAGTTCCTGTCCTATTGGCCAATCTGATTGGCATTCCATAAAAGGTCTGCCCACAATGCTGCCTGACATTTCTGATTATGGCTCCACCTGGACTACAAGATCTGATGGTGCTGTCTCAGTCCAGCCACTATTATGTCATTCTCCACATCTAAGGAGGGGGCATGTTTTCTGCGATATATGATTCCTGAAAGACAACAGAACAGGAACACATTACAGGATCAGATACGTGAATTTCCACTATGTACAGATCTAACACACCCACAATTGCCTTTAGTATCCACTGCTCCCACACACATCATACCCCACAGTCTGGCAACACACTACCTGTGTGGTTACTACCAAGATAGTAACAATACTGAGGTATGTCCCTGTGTGCTTTGACAGATTCTGCTGTATGTTTCTACATTTAGAACTGCAGTCAACTGTGGTGTGTCCCCTATGGGCAAACACCCACTAATATGTCATACAGCCACTGCCAGACAAATAGCAGTGTGCTATTACAACCACTATGTGGGGACTGTCCAGCAACACCACTGTGCCACAATGTCAGAAACCAATGCAAACCTGCTGTAGTATATGTTCCCCTGTAGGCATCATACCTCTCAACTCTACAGATGTTTACAGAATATGAAGATGTTTGCCTCATAGTTTTGGTCACTTCCACGCAACACTGTGGATTTCTGACAAAAGGTTGGCCAGTCATTGATTGCTGATGTCAGAAAACAAAGATCGACATCTGAGTTTAAGATGTCATACCCTTCAGAACACGGTTATGCTACTGTGATATAGGTTCATAGGTTGGTACTAGGCTATTGGCTTTAGGGCTTATACAAGCCTAGCCATAACAATTCCCTGGCTATATCTGTTATTTTATTCATTTTCTTACTTTGTATGAACAATAGTTACAGTGTCCATAATTTGGGGCCTTTGTCCCTCCATTAATTATGGCTTTGTGCAGGTATCTTGGTGTAACAGGTTAACAGCTATGTTAGGCATAGCTCTCAACCAGACAGGGAACAACATAAACAGTATCATGGATGTAGCCAGAGTACACCAGGGTCAATCAGGGACACATTTAAAATGTCAGAACTACTTATATGAGATGATGACAGAATGAGAGGTGGTGAATTAGTGTACATCATCTGATGTTACAGGTTTATACATCCTTACTTATTGTCACTATGTTTTACATGTAATTCACTAGCTTCCCTACAACAGCCAACTGTTGTAGGAGGGAATAAGGGGGACAGAGCTAAGATGTGAGTGGAAATCAGGGACATTTGAGAGGCATGCCTGTAGGTGTAGGACAGCTGAGTATCAATGACATGACATTACCATAGATCTAAGACAGGCCTACTGCTGTGATTCCTATTCCCCATACCTCCATCCTCCCATCTGCATCCCGTTATATGAAGAAATCAATTATATACCTGATTGAGTGCAGTACTCCTTTGTTGAACTTTGCTGACAGTAATTTTTTGAAAATGCACTCTCTGTGTGAGGTAAGTCGCATACAGACTTGTTCCCCATAACCAGCTGCTTGCTTTTTTAAGGTACTCCTCATTAGCAGGTAATTGCCTATGCACTAATCATGGCTCTGATATGGTAATTTCAGCCAAAACAGCTGAATTGCACTATCATTAGCCGACAACATGCCACCACAGTGCAATATTTATAAAGACATCATGTAGATCTGGGCCCCTTTATTTAGCTGTTAGGATGGACATTACTGAGGTGTGAATACTATAGCATTGCATAGGGTTTGTACCAGGACTGTCAACTGTAGAGATTTATAAAGTCCGTCCACAGTTTCACCTCATATGTGTGGTCAATGTCCCATGACATTGTGGTCATCTGGCAATTCACTGGCAAACATTGTGGGTCAGCAATGGAAGACACACATTTGAGTGTCAGACTTCATATCTCTCTGAATATGCATGCTAATGCAATAGATGTTATTGTATCAACTTACTATCAATGTAGGAGCAAACTGTAAAACATGTCTCAATATCTGGACCTTTGTCCCCCCATTATTTATGGCTGTGTCCAGATCCCTTGTGCTAGGGGATTGGGAAGTTTGGTAGGTCTGTAGTAGCTACCTTTACATACAGGTGTGTGTGCTATAGGCTGCAGCTTTTGCTGCAGCCTAGAACACATGGGGGGGAGTGCAAATATTTTGGAGGACAACAAGCTATACATGTAACTGTGGTAACTGTGTCAGCCCTCTTGTTACATTAGAGCCAGGGTAGGGATACCCTTTACAGTCAAATTGAGGCATGTGATTAAGGTACATCTGTTATGCAACAGTGACAATAACACAGTACTAGGCGACATATAGTTATGCTATATGGATATGTGCAGTGTGTCCTCACCTGCAGGCCTCTGACTTGCAAAACTGGATTGCAGTTCATTAATTAGTAGTAACCTGTGCAGATAAAGGTTGCATGACTCAGTCATTAATTGCTGTCTTCACTGTAATGTAATTGCACTGCAACACAAGAATGGATTTGAACCAAGCACTGTGTGTGGCAAAATGTAATGCATGCAAGGCATTTAGCAGACTGAGCTACTGAGTCACTGCTACAGCAGGTGTATTTGCAAAGTATATGTGCAGACATACGGGCTGTGACACACATTGTCTGCATCCATCAGTATGTGCATGGCTTTCTATGCCTATAGTTCTGCACCAAGGTCCAAGTTGAGCATGTTCTTTGCCATTGCTGCCTTAGCAGATGTCTTTCTACATGTTGCTAATACAAGGGCACATTTACCTGCTATCTCAGGCCTCAATTACATACATTTTATGTCTTTGGCTGTCTAGTGGTATATTATTACATCAGAGTCCAAGGAGCACTCTCATTTTTTCATTAATTTTTAATTTCAGTTTGCACACTGTGGTGCGATGCACAGCTCCATTGAGACATGCCTAATGACTGTAAGTGGCAATCACTGTGTTTTGATGCAAACACCTGTTTTAATTAAGATCTGTATGGCATGGCAGGTTAATTCAGTGTGAGAGGCTTGCGTTCGAAACATGGCATAGGTGTTTATTTTGTATATGTGACTTACAATATTAAAATCACATATACACATTAGAGCCTTATTTAGCTGAACTAAGCAAATATTGTATGACATGGCACTCCACACAGCTCCGCGCTAAAAATATAAAAAAAAAAAAAAAAGAAAAGAAAAAAGGAGAGATAAGAAAGTGGTAAAATGGGGACAAGAAGTGGGAAAAACATAGTGAAAGGCAGGTAGGGATATGCAAGAAGGGTGTAGGAAAGAACTATAGCTATCCATTTCTTGTACATTAACAGCTGTGCACTTTGATGGATTTTGTAGATAAATTTGAACTCTTAGACCCCAGAGAATGGGGTGAGGACAATATAACTGCATTGTCAAGCCAATTGGACCAAATTACTTGTGTCCAGTGGACATATGTGGAAAATGAGATATGTATGGGGCGATATTTTTTGTGGGACAGGTTGCCATTTTTTTTTATTATGGTGAGAGTGGAATGTTGGGGAAGGGACTTAGGTACATGTGGGGAGGTAAGCTGGGTAGGAGAGGATGCATTTGCAGACAGACAAGACAGCAAACAGGAGCAGTGTGTGACACATGAGGTGGGTGAACAGCTTGGATTGGGAGGATGCTTTGGAATCCAAGTTACAAGTACTTCCAGGCAACAGCAGCATGACTCATGTCCCCACCCAGAGGACTGCCAACACTGCTCCTTCACTGCCCCAAGGGTAGCTGTGCTGAAGGCTGAGCACCAGGGTGAGGCTGCCATACCAAGTTGGCCAGCATGCCCTCAATACAGCACAGGCAGCATATGTAGCTCTGATGAACAATCCTGCGCACTATGACCATCAGTTCAGCTTGGGTGACAATGCCCCACTGCTACCACTCCCGGGGGAGGCCAGGCCCCATCTTCTGAGGCAGTCCCATCTGATGCCACAGGTGATGCAGGGACAGCCAAGTTGGCACCACCAGTCAGGGTCCCAGACATGCTAGGACCTGGTCCCATGGTTGGTTGAGGCTAGATAAGTGGATCAGCTGGAACCAGCCTACCCTGACATGCTGTAGTAATGGAGGTATAGCAACAAGTATAGGTTAGTTGTGAACAAATCATTGTTAGTAATAACAGCATGGCAGAACATTGGAGATAACCTAATTACATATCGATACATATTATGTGAAACACAACAATAAATAACACAACAGTCAGCATGTTAATAGCATGCCAGTAACAGTGTCAGCATAATGCCAGCAAAGTAGGTAATTTAACAAGATATGTTAATGTGCAGCCATTATAAAACAAAACAGTAATAAAACACGTCCCAAAATATAATTAATGTGACAACATATGTTAATAGTAAACCACAACCAATGAATAACAATAAGAGATAAATGAAGATTAGGGATGGAAAGAGAGAGAAAAACAGTCCATTAGTAGCAATTCTGGTTATTTCTTTGACAACAGTACTATCTACTCTACGGGTCTGTATTTTGTTTATGTGTATAGTGACTACAAGTCTTCTATAGTTGATGTAGCACATACATACCTCTCAAGCTATTTGCATGGGACACGATGGGCTAAGTCGTAACAACTGCAGGTACACAAGTACACAGAAGACTTGCACATCAGGTGGACCTATATAACTACCAAGGTGTTCTGTGGGCTGATGTGGTGATACTTTGCAATCTTGGTAATCATTTCAATGGTAATCCTGTTACAGATGGATTATGCACTATTAATTACAGAACGTGAAATCATGACACTTGAGATACATGTATGTGCACAGTACAGACACTAAACAGCAGTCATGCCTTGGGAGGCAGGCATGGGAATAGAACCCAATAGCAGTGACTGCAGGTGACATCTGCATAGGACGTATTAATTGACTGCCACAACTTTTAACAGGCACACCAGGCATACAGCCATATCAGGATTACACATTTTATTTCTGACTGAACATTGCTGATGAACACATTCTTGCTAACGATTTTAACAGTCTGTGACATCTAAACACAGAATTATCTACTCATAATATGGGCTACCTCACCAGTTTACCTGTAGCTCCTGTGAAGAGAGAATTTCTGAGGATTACGTGACTGCTACTGTAATATTTACTGGTTCATATCACTGGATTCTAAACCTGGTCTGTGTGGCAAAATGAACTGTGAACTGTGTACAGAGCATTTAAGAAACTGAGCTACAAAGTCACTGCTGATTACTGACTGACTGATATTTGCCTAGAGCTCACCTATAAACATAACATGACCCACAGTGTTATACTGGACTGCAGTGACAGTAGTACACACATGCATGAAATACAAGCATAACGCAGATAGTAAGTAAGCTACATTTCAGTATTATATCTGTGAAGTCAACAAACACTATCAGCTCATGGAGTGGGCTACCTCACCCATATACCTTTATTACCTGTGCTCTGTGGATGGCAGAGCAATATGTGACCAATATTGGCTTATAGACAGCCTTGAACAGTACTTATATGAATTAACCAATACAATTTGCAGCCATCAGATTTGCATTCTACCACTATTTCAGTGTCTTGTCTGCAGCTCCTTACCTTATAACCTCAATGCATACAGCTGTACTGCAATGGTTACAGCAACACAGTCCTGATGTATACCATTTTCATAGGTGTTATTGATATTGTTTCATGTTTTTATTGCAGAACAGTTGGCGTTATTTATTTATTGCAGTACAGCTCTAATTCCATATTTATTGTATTACATACTTTACTGTATATACTTTCATGCAGTTATTGGTATTGTTTCATGTTTTTATTGCACTACAGTTGGCATTAATCATTCATTGTAATACAACTCTACTTCCATATTTATTTTTCTACGAACATTTCTGTATATACTTTATTGTAGTTGATGTTCTTGTTGGGAGGGTGGCCTAATGGCTAAAGTGTTTGCCTTATAAACACAAGGTGCAGGGTTTGAGTCTCACAATGGATAATTGGCTAGGCTTGCAAGGGCAGTTAGCCTACTACTAAGCTATAAACCTCTCTCTCACTTATTTCACTAAAGTGTGCATAATATATCAATACTCACCCCACTCATGGTGCAATCTGGCCAAACACCTGGCATGTGACTCAACATTGTGAGTCCTCTCAGCTGCAGTTATTGGGAGAGAAGCACACCATTATGCATACCAGCTTTGCAGACATTTAGATTACATATTGTTAAAACAGAGGTAAAGTTACTTACATACTTGTGGGGCATTCCCTGGCCAAGATTCTTTGACCCAGGTGTCCAAGAGCCCCTTCTTTTGACATTTCAGGTCATCATGGTGGTGATGACACTGCTCACCTGTGTGGGGAATACCAGTAAAACTGGTGAGTTCTCTGGCCAGCCAGTCCCAGGACTCCGCCTTACACTTTGAGCCATGGAAACCTCCCTGCTGCAGTCATTCATCATGTTTTTTAACTAGGTGTCCAGTCATGACCCTGAACTCCAGACTTCCCCAACACTGCACCCAGAAGTGCGCACCTTCACCAACACCAGCCATAGTAACCATCAGAGAAATAATTCAAATGGATTCTGCTGTATTCCCACCTGTTGGGCTTAATATAGGCTGTTTTCCCACCCTTACATGTCATGGGCTACATTCAAAAAAGCTCTGCATCACTTAGCACCTTTCAAACCAGTGCAGCTGGGCTGAAAATCATACAAACTTGCAGAACCATACTCTTAGCAGACCTTAGCAGGACACAGACCAGACAAGCAGAGTCGAGCAGCACACAAACATTGACAGCCATTACCATGTTTATGCAGTGCTTAGAAGGTCTAAGCACAGTTGAGCAGAGCTTATCAGAGTGCAGCAGGCCCATCTTTTATAACAAAAATGAATAATACATATATCAAAATGAAATCCATATTTTCCATTCCATGTATTCAAACCCTGGACATACTGCACATGAAACCATATCTCTACCCGCTTAGCTATGGGAATATTAAAAAATCTGCTATACATACACATATACCACTGAGTTACATATAAGCAATGCTGAGCACTGCACCACGCCATGCAAACACTCTTAGATACGCTGAAGCACACCTTTAAATAAATAATTCATTACATTCAGTTTCTATATTTAGATGTCTGGCAGGCGTCTGCTATCTTATATGTGAGTTCAGCTTGGCATTGCTGTGGTCCGTGCTATGCAAACATGCTTTTTTTTTTTAAAATTAATATAAAACAAAGGAAAAGAAAAAAACATAAAAATAACACCAATGACATTACAGCAAGTCTCATTCTCATCTGTAGGTACTATTAGCACTACACCTCTCCCTACACTGATTCAATAACTGTATTCCTCAGCTGTCCTTTGGCAATGTGCCATCATTAATATGCATGGCACACTGCAAGGGGGGAACAGTGACCAGAGACATGGATACATTATGAGTAAGCTCTACATAGTACCTACTCAGACTTTATTAAATCCTGAGGACCATTTTTTATGGCCTAGCCACAAAGTAATTTAATTTCAGTTATTTTTCTGAAGTTTGCAGGACTGAAGTTAATCTCCTGGATTCCAGTTTCCACTGTTAAAATATATACATTTAAACAGTTACAGTAGTGCATGTACATTTCTGTTCTCTTTCAGTAGGGCACACTCTAGATCCATTTTAAACATAAGCATTTTACAAATGCCTTTTTTAACACACACACACATCTATACAAGCAGTTTGATATACACATGACATAAAGTTCTAATACATTTGTAACAGAAGCATCTTAGAGAAATCATTTCAATATTCACTACTGACATATAGTTATTTACAAAATTTCAGCTAGCTGGGCTGGCAGTATCCCCTTTCATCACACTTCTTCCCCCTTTAGAGACTCAAGTTAGTTTTTCAAGTGACCCTTCAGAAATGTTGCTTGAGACTATTAAGCATAAATGGGAATACATTACCCTATACCCTATATTGAGATCCCAGCTGCTTTTGCATTGCTGACATCATTACAGTGTTGCACTGACATATCATATGCCTGCAACCCTAGGCTCCACCACAGTTAAGTGGGATTTTGCTGGCTGGCTTCCTGTAGCCATAGATTCCACTCAGACTCCTCCTGCCTTCTACTGCAAATACTTTCATGTTAACTTGGTACAATTACTGCCCCTGCCTCCTGCAGTTCTACCATGTAGTTAACATCACCGACCTTCTTTACCACCTTGAAGGGCCCATCCCAAGCTGCCTGCAGCTTATTGTTTCTCACAGGAATGAGAACCATAACCTGCTGCCCCTCAGCATACTCTCTAGCTCGAGCATTCCTGTCATAGCAGACCTTTTTCTGCTGTTGGGCTACTGCCAGGTTCTTCTGGGCCAAGCCCATGAGTTCCCTGAACCTTGTCCTGAGGCTTAGGACATATGCCACAACAGACTCCTTGTGGGATTCACACTCACCCTCCTGTCATTTTGAATGAAGTCTAGAGGTCCTCTCACCCTATGTCAATAAAGCAACTGAAAGGGTGAAAAAACTGTGGATTCCTGTGGCACCTCTCTGTAAGCAAACAACAGATGGGGCAAATATTTTCCCACTTTCTCTAAAACTGGTCTGCAAATGCCTGTACCATGGTCTTTAGTGTAGAGTTTAACCTATCCACCTGACCATTAGTTTGGGGGTGGAAAGGCTAATCTTTAGGTACTTTACCCCACAGTACTCCAACAGACAAGCCAGCATGTCTGACATGAAATTGGCATCTTTGTCAGTCAGTATTTTGTTTGGGAAACCTACCCTGCTGAAAATCTCTAACAAAGCATTTGCTACCTTTTCTGCCTCAATGGAGGCCAGCGCCACTGGCTCAGGGTATCTGATAGCATAATCTACTATCACTAGGATATACTTCTTTCCTGTGGAACTTAGGGTACTCAGAGGCCCCATAAAATACATAGCTACCATCTGAAACAGCTTCTCAATCACAGGCAAAGGCATCAAAGGAGCTTTCACCTTGTCTCTTGCCTTGTTCACAAGTCCTGAACTACCTTGTTACATCCCTGGAAATCCCAGGCCAATTAAAGTTCTGCATAATACATCTCTTGGCACTAGGATTGCAAACTCTTCATGTCATGAATTCTGGACATAGGGGGCAGAGCAAAGATGGTCAACTGATAGCAGCAGTGTTTCAGAGTTCCGTGAAACTAGTATAAAAAACAGGAACTAACTTATTTTATTTTATTAGCACTCTATGACAGGGAAAGAGCTCAGTAATATCTATGACTTGTGATAACACAACAAACACTTTATGAGTTTCAGTATTACCTTATTACCATGGTAGATATTTACAGCTATTTCTATCTTAATTCTGTCTGAGTCATTCACTTTTAAGACCTGTTATCCATAGTAAATTTTATATAAATGATGTTTTTTACTAATTTTTGTCATTTTAACTGATGCCAGTTAATTATTATTTATTTTAGTCAGTTATTTAAACATCTGATATTCCAAAAGTTTACGAGTTAATTAAGGACAAATATGTCTTATGGAATATTTCTAAAAATCTATGTTTAACATCTTTTGGAAATGACACATACTCACTATGTGCTAATACCCAGTTTTCATGACGCTTTTATTTAGTGGGAGTTTGTCATGGTAAGATTTATTCAGAGGGCAAGTAAATGCAAACACTAAATGATTCTTTGATTTGTTCTGACATTTTGAAGATTTTATTAGAACTAATACAGATGACATGCTTAGGTATTTTGAGTAATCATTTGGATTGTTAATAAAGCTAATGTTTCCTTAGTCTATTAAGCACTAAATTCATATTATATATATCCTAATATGTCTCTATATTCTTTAGTGAATAATTACTGTATAAATTTTTAATGTTTCTAATAATAGTGTATGTAACTTATCTCTAAAACCTAACTGGAATCAATATCTGATTAGTTGTTTATCACTACTATTTTTCTCTTAATTTATAATATATTGCCCATTTTTTTTTACTTTGTTTTCATGGGCTCGAACCAACAAAGGTTGATGGTTGGGATAGGTAGCCTAGCAGATTCAGTTTAGTTTGCTAGACTAGGAATGTATCTCATTCCATGTATAGGGTGTATTAACGTTTATATCAGAGTGAAATATGCTCATGTTTTGTTATTTAACTGTTTTTCTAATTTTGAAATGCCTGACACAATTGTTTTAATTTTATCTTTCATGGGGAAACTTACTTGGATTGAGATAAATAGAAATACAACAGCTGATATTCTATTGTCTATTCAGGAAAAGTTAATACAAGTTACTTAATTATTTTTTATTATTTGTTATCTTTAAAGAATTCTGATATGGATTTAACTTTGATATCCTTAAATACTATTGGCTTAAACAACCCATATAAGAGCACCAACCTACTAAGGTATCTTAAACTAAACAAGGCTCAAGTAGTTTTTATCCAAGAGACACACTTTAAAAAAATTGACACATTTATGTGGGACCCTAAGGAACACACAATACTTGCTCAATTTTCTTATAAAAATAAAACCAGAGGAGTAACAATTCTATGGAAAAAGACTTTCTCAAATCCCCAAATCATTTACAAACATGTAGGGTAGTTTACTTAATTGTTATTCAGTTTCTGTCTTATACAAGTGGTACAGTGAATTATTTTCTGTTTAAACTGTGAGCTTTGGCCAACTAAGACCTGCATGCAATCAACTGAATGCATAAGTGAAGTTAAGTAAATTTTTATCTGCACTTTTATCAAATAATACATGATTTAAATTAATTTGTTTGTGTTGCATTGAGCAATATCTAGCTAGAAGTTGTGACTCTGTTTTTTCAGTTAAGGCTTATTAAAAAACCTGCATAGCCAGTGATAAGTGGGGGTAGTTTACTTCATTGTTATTCAATTTCTGTCTTATACAAGTAGTATTTTCAGTTAAGGCTTGTTAAAAACCTGCATAGCCAGTGATAAGTGGGGGTAGTTTACTTCATTGTTATTCCGTTTCTGTCTTATACAAGTGGTACAGTGAATTATTTTCTGTTTAAACTGTGAGCTTTGGCCAGCTAAGACCTGCATGCAATCAACTGAATGCATAAGTGAAGTTAAGTAAATTTTTATCTGCACTTTTATTAAATAATACACAATTTAAATTAATTTGTTTGTGTTGCATTGAGCAATATCTAGCTGGAAGCTGCAACTCTGTTTTTTCAGTAGGTTCCTACCCACTCTCCCTGTTTTTGTCTTGGTGTTAATCTTGGTGGCTTTGAAACTGCCCGCCCCTCTTGTAAATTTGCACTTGGATACTCCTCCTGGGTCCATCTCATTTGCTCAAAAAAATTGTATCTGCTTTTACTGTATTTGTGTTTCTTCCTACTTTATTTTGCTTTTGCATCATCTTAAAAGTACTCAATTGTATTTATTACTGCTTGGTGTAACTCATTCTAAGCCTTTTAGTTTAAGCACTTGGGCTTCAGACCAGTTGTTTTACATTAAGAAGGTTTGTGGTCTGCACTGTAGTGGCAGAACAGGTAGCTTACATCCTTCTAAGTTGGGAACTGCTGATTGAGGGCTCAGTGTCTGTTATTCTAAAAGTGTATTAATTCTGGTTTAAGCACTTGGGCTTCAGGCCAGTTATTTTACATTAAGAGGGTTCGTGGTCTGCACTCTTGTGGGAGGAGAGGCTGGACTCTGCCCTTCTGAGCTGGGAATTTCTGGTTAAAGGCTTATAGTGCCTGCATATTTGAACTGCTTCTTACTGAAATTGGTACACCTTGTTTGCTGTAGCATAGACTAGATCCAGGCCTGCTGAATCTAGCTTTGTTTCTATAACTTGAGCACTAATACAGGCATTGTTTAAAGTATTCAATTGCATTTATTACTGCTTGGTAGTAACTTGATTAAAGTGTAGCTATCATTCTATGTCTTTTGGATTAAGCACTTGGGCTTCAGACCAGATGTTTTACATTAGAAAGGTTTGTGGCCTGCACTGTGGTGGCAAGACAGGTAGCTTACGTCCTTCTAAGTTGGGAAATGCTGATTGAAGGCTCAGTGTCTGTTATTCTAAAAGTGTATTAGTTCTGGTTTAAGCACTTGGGCTTCAGGCCAGTTATTTTACATTAAGAGGGTTCGTGGTCTGCACTCTTAGGGAGGAGATGCTGCACTCTGCCCTTCTGAGCTGGGAATTTCTGGTTAAAGGCTTATAGTGCCTGCATATTTGAACTGTTTCTTACTGAAATTGGTACACCTTGTTTGCTGTAGCATAGACTAGATCCAGGCCTGCTGAATCTAGCTTTGTTTGTATGCTTGTTGTTTGTTTGCTTGTTATTTCCCTGAAACGTGAATACCACCTAAAATTTGGCTTTTCAGTGCTTCTGTGGATACCTAGTGATATCTGCATTGCTTACTGTACTTATTTCCTTGTTTCACTTGAAAGAAAGTTACTGTTTGTCATTTTTGCATTTAAGTTAACTGTAGCACATTGTATTTAAGTTACCTGTCACTTGCTCACTAAAGCAATTATATAAGTCGGCACTAAAAAATTAAAAGCACTACACCCTCACAAACTCCCCTTGAGTACCTTGTTCCCCATTGGCCCTTTTTTCAATTATAAAGGAATTCCCAATACTATTCTAGCATATCCAAAGGTCAGTTGTCAATCTCCTCTCTGGTCCAGCTGGTGAATTTGGGAATCTTGAGGCAATGTTACAACTGCCTCATGTACACAGGCAACCCTCTCCTCCTCCCAACAAATTCCAACACATGTGAGAGATGCAACCAAAGAGCCAAACTGGAGGCTAAGCTCTCTCAACTCAGTACTGGCATAACCAGTCAGGAGGAGAAGGAAACCACACTCACTACAATTCCAGTCTCACTTAGACCTATCACAACAGCAAACCAAACACATAAACACACAAAAACATACTCAGAGGCTCTAAATAAAAATCTGCCTAAGGAGCAGAGACCTCCAAAGCAGACACCCAAGCAACTGCTACCCCAAAACAAAACACGTGCAACACATAGCTAACAAACCAGTGTGCCAAACAGTCACAGCCCTTAAGGCTAAACAACACACCTGATACACTTGTAATAGGTGACTCTATCGTCAGGCACACAGACGTCCCACTCACCAGGCTGGACAAGGAGAAGGTCACGGTGAGCTGCCTGTCGGGCGCTAGGATCCGCCACATAACACATGCACTCAGGTCACTCCAAGGCAAGTACAAATATGACTCAGTCATTGTCCATGCTGGTGTGAATGACCTGAGACATACCTCCCTGGACTACATGAATAGAGACATAGAGGAGCTCTCTGAGCATGTAGCCCAGGCCGGTATGACCCTGACCTTGAGTAGCATCTTACCCTCACCAAGAATGATGCCACCATATGAAGACAAGATAATCAATTTCAACAGTTGGCTTAAGTATTGGTCTCATTCAAAGGGGATCCAATGCCTGTCAGCCTGGGATGACATGCTCGACAAGCCACGATGCTTCACTAGGGACGGCTTGCACCTGTCACCCCTGGGCTTTCGGATATTGGCAAAGGCTCTTGCTACCCTCATAGTGCCTTTTTTAGGCAAGGCTCAAAAGACAAACCCACCTCCATAGGTATCACAAGGGATAAGAAACTAAGAGTAAAGCTACTCAATGCCAGAAGTCTAAACCTCAAGATGCATGCACTCGAAACTCTCCTTAGCATGAAGAACATCGATATCTGTGCAATAACAGAAACCTGGTTCAAGGCTCCTGAGAGCACCCCAGCACTACCAGGTTTTACCTCATGCCATGCTTTTCGGCCCCAAAACTTGGACCGAACCACAAAAGGAGGGGGAGTATCAATATTCGTCAAAGATACCCACACCTCCAGGTTGGTGGCACAGCACGAGGCATCAGAGACTATCCATGTGCAACTAACAGTGGGTAAAACTGCCTTCCAGTTTATAGCCTGCTACAGACCCCCCTCCCAAACCCAGGAACCCCACTCGGCCTTCCTGAGAACACTGGAAAATATGAAGGTCTCTCCATACACCATTATATTGGGTGACTTCAACTACCCAAACATAGACTGGGAGCATTACTCTAGCTCCAACATCCTAGTCCAAAGGTTCCTAGAATTTATAAACTCAAATGCTATGGAACAACTTGTTACCACTCCCACAAGAGGGGAAAACATACTGGACCTGATCATCACCAACATGGGGACTCTATGCTCCAGACCAGAAGTGTATCCCTCACTGGTAAGATCAGACCATAAACTAATCTCACTGGATATTCACATCCCAACACCTACCCCCTGCCCAGAAAACCACAGTGAAAAACTTCTCTAAAGAAAATTTCCCACTCCTCAAAACCGAGGTGGAATCCTTCAAAGCCCCCGGGCCTGTGGAAAATACAGCCCAGACCACAGAATCCTTTATAAACGCATTCTATGAATACCTTCAGGAATGCATGGATCATGCAATTTCAAATAAAACCAAGACCCAATCCTCCAAAGGCAGACGTCCTGTCTGGTGGATCCCAGCCATAAACAAACTATACAATAGAAGGAGGAAGCTACTACATGAAAGAGCAAAATCCCAAAAAGGGAAGGCATCTCTGATCAGTATTAGCAAAAACCTACGGGCACTCATAAAATCATCTAAGGCCAGTTTTGAGAGAAAATTGCACAGGACACTAAGGATAATCACAAGGCTTTCTTTAATTCTGTTAGGAACCTGGGTGGGAATTCCCAGATATGCTCAGAATTAGTCCAAAATGACAAAAAATACACCGAACCCACAGACATTGCCAACATCCTAGCTGACAGGTTCAGCGCAAACTCCCCCCCTTTCCACCAAAAGGGCAAATATCTATCCCAGCAGAGTGCTGCCCCCCTGACATCTCAGATGCTTGGGTAAGTGCCCCCCTCTCCAAAGCAAAAAACACGGCATCAATGAGACCAGACGGTGTCCCGGGCTGCGTCCTACATGAACTCCAAGAAGAGCAAAACCCAAACATAAAACTACTGTTCAATCTCAGCCTTATTACAGGATATGTACCCAAAGAGTGGAGTACCACAACAGTGGTCCCTCTCCACAAAGGTGGTGCCTCAACGGATCCTGGAAACTATCGCCCCATAAACCTGACTAGCTTGGTCTGCAAAGCTACGGAAAGGATCATCATGGACCTCATAAATAAAGATATTGGGGACCTACAGACACTGGATCCTACCCAGTTCGGCTTTGTTAAAGGCAGATTCTGCCTCTTAAACCTGGTCGATTTCTTTGAAACAGTCACCAAGGCCATTGACAAGGGGAAGGTGGTCCACACAGCCTACCTGGACCTCGCAAAAGCCTTTGATACAATACCCCACTCGGGCATTATAGATAAGCTCACCAGCTTAAATATAAACCCCTATGTCACTAGATGGGTTGCAAACTGGCTCAAGGACAGAACCCACATGGTTAGAATTGCTGGAGCCATGTCAGACTCCAAACCAGTTACAAGTGGCATCCCACAAGGCTCAGTCCTGGGACCTCTCTTGTTCGGTATATATTTCATGGAGGTACGAGCCAACATGGAAGGACTGTGGCTGACCAAGTTCGCAGATGACTGCAAACTGGGTGCCATAATTCACTCTCCATCCGACACAAGCATCCTCCAAAAGGGCCTCATAGAAACAGACAACTGGTGCCAGAGCCATGGCCTCAAGCTAAATGCCAAAAAGTGTATAGTCATCCCCTTTGGCAAAAACAAAGTGCCCACAAATTACCACATAGGTGGTAATCCATTAAGTACGGAAGAAGTAATTAGGGACCTAGGGACCCAAGTTGATAGCAATCTCTCATTTGACAACCACGTGGCCTAAGTGGTTAAAAAAACATTTTATATAGCCCTCCCAATCATGAAGGGATTCACATCTAGATCAGGGGAGGTCATCGTGCCTCTTTACTCATCCCTCATCAGGCCCATAATTGAGTACAATGCCCCTTTTGGGATTTACCTTACCAGACACCTGCAGCAACTGGAAAGACCCCAAAAGTACCTCACCAAGAGGATCAAAGGGCTCAAACAGATGCCATATGCTGCCTGGTTAAAGAAACTCCAGCTCTACTCAGTGGCATACCGCCTGCTCAGAGGCGATCTGTGCCTGACATATAAAGCCATGTCCAACCCGGAATTAATGGACATGCTGCACCTCAGAAAATCCAAATCCCATTGAGCTATGTGCTCAAGAGACTTGAACCTCAGCACTGAAATAAATAGGACATGCTGGAGGGACAGATTCATAACCCAGAGGCTCCCTTCACTCTGGAATAAAATCCCAGTCCAGGTTAGGCAGAGTCCCTCATTGACTCTCTTCAAGAGGAATCTTGATGAGTGGATGGGAGATTGTATGTTTACCCCGGGTATCACTTCTGTGTCACTGTTAGACAGAGGCACAGTATACTAACTTTGAAAAAGGGCATAGCAAAATTAATTTAAAATGGGTGGCGAAAGCCAAACACACTCTGGCTAGGCTTATAAATGCCCTAGAGCAGATAGCCTAGTATGAACCTATGGACCTATGAACCTATGTAGATAATGATGGACTCATGGCCTTAGTTATACTTAAGTTTAATAATAGCATTTGGACCCTGGTTAATTTATACTGCTTCCCAGGTGTGGGGATTGGACTAGCTAAGAAACACTTAGACTTTATTACAACTACTTCTAAAGGTAATATTATACTAGGAAGTGATATCAATTGTATCACAGATATTATAGAAACTACCAATAGCAAATCTCCTAGACTATTGTCCTCAGCCAAACAGTTAAAAAATGGACAGAAATGTTTAAATTAAAAGATACCTTTAATGCTTTGGGACCAAATTCTTTACTATTCTCACGCCAGGACTATAGACATGGTACCCAAACTAGCATAGATAAACTTCTATCTCACAAGATCTCTATTCTAAAATCTTTAATTTTTCAATACAACCTTGTCCCTTTTCAGATCATAATTCACTGTTGTTAACAATACACTTGGAATTCAATCAATTTGTTATTACTTCAAGGATTCCTTCATATATCACAAAAATTAAAGACTTTAAATCTTGGATAACTTCTGAACTTCAGCTTTTCTCAGAGATTTATTATAAACCTGAAGCAAACACAATTATGGTTTGGGATTCTCTTAAGGCCTATCTATGTGGTAAAACCATTAGCTGGTACAAAAATAAAATTAAAGAATGGGACTCAGAGTTACATAATCTCCAAAATCAAATATCTCTTAAATCTAATAAAAAACTTAATTGCTACAGATAATAACAAGAAAAAAGAAGAAGCAAATAAGAAATACAATGAACTATTATCCCATAAAACTACTTTAGCTATGGAAAAGCTGAAATTAAATTCTGATGCTACCTCTCCTAAACATCTTCATAACCTATCTATGAAAGTTAAGATATAATCAAAAATTAATAACATTGATGGCATCTTTCATGAAGAGAAAAGGAAAAAATGTATTGGACATAGGGGACATTCTGAAGGCTTTTAATTATCATTATGCAGAGCATCATAAAGATAAAATAAGTACAAATGAATGTGAGAAGTTAGATAATATAGTTCCCAACATAACAATAATTCCTGAGGAACTTAATTTAGATCTACAAAAACCTATTTCTCAAAAGGAAATTATAGATGGGATTAAAGGAAGTAAGTCTAATAAAACAACTGGAATAGATGGCTTAATTATCGAAATTTATAGATTGTTCCCTTCTTCTATAATCTCTCTACTACATAAAACCTTTCTTGAAGTTCAGACATTAGCAAATATTCTCCTTCTTGGAGATATTCTCTAACTTCCCCTATATTAAAAGAGAATAAGGACCCTAATCATTGCAACTCATACAGACCAATTTCTTTGTTGAATAATGATTATAGACAATTTATGTCAATTATGGTCAATAGATTGAAAATGCCCATATCTAAAATAATTAATGAAGACCAAACTGGTTTCCTACATAACAGGCATTCACATGATAATATTAAAAGAGTATTAACTCTGGTAGTTTACCTCAATAGAGGAAACCATAAAGCATTGATAACAGGTCTAGATATTCAAAAGACCTTTGATTCCTTAAATTGGGGTTATTTATTTAAAATCTTACAGTTATTTGATCCCCCCTTTTTATAACAATAATAAAGAAAATCTATGAAAATAATCTAGCATATGTCAAATTAGGTCCCTTTACTTCCAAAGCAATCCAAATCACTAGAGGTACTAGACAAGGATGTTCCATGCCCCCTATCCTATTTGCTCTGTCCATAGAAATATTTGCCATTTTAATACGTAATAACCCAATAATAGGAGGTATAAATATATATGACCAATATATTTCTAAAATAACGATGTTTGCTGATGATGTCATACTTACCTTACCCAACTCTAAGGAAGGGTTAGGTGAAGTGGATATAGTAACAATAAACTTCCAAATAATCTCAGAACTCTCCTTCATCAAATCTAAAATCAAAATATTTATTATTAAATAAAAACAGAACATACAGGTTCCAGTTAATCATATTATTGGAAACCAAGTTTCAACTCTAGACTATTTAGGAATATTCCTAGGCAAGAATATAGAGAAAACCTTACAGCTTAACTATGCTAAAGCCATAGACTTAATCAAGACATTAATAAGCAAATGGAATAATTTGTTTATAACATTTGATGATAGGTTACAACTGATAAAAAGTGTCATGTTACCTAAAATATTATATATTGCACAAGCCCTTATTCCTCCAACAGGAAAGAAAATCCTTAAAGAAATCACCTCAACTCTGATGAAATTCCTATGGTACCCTAAAATAAATATAGTGGCAGGGATCCAGGGAAGTAAATAGTGTGGGAAGAAATAGCCAGAGAATTGTTATGGCTAGGCTTGTATAGGCCCTAGGGCTGATAGTTTAGTACCAACCTATGAACCTATGAACCTATGAACCTATATTCTCATTATATCAGAAAATGGGAATGGGGGGTTAAAATGCCCAGAGATTGAAACGTATATGAAGGCATCTATAATTAAAATAGTGATGAATTGGATAAATCCTAGATAGTCTTCCAATTGGAAACAGTTACACTCCATTATACTAATGAATGAAAATTATTTATCAAAGAATGCTTTGGTAACTGACAAAGATAACAAGATATGACACTATTTAAGTTTAAATTTACAGTATAGTACAACAAAATTAACTAAACTAACACTAATAAACAATATTTTTGATGTGTTTAGGAAATTCATTAGCACACATTTAGATATAAAACTGTGTCATATATTTTTAATACCATTTACTATTACAAGGGATTTCCCTGATAAAACACATAGAGAGATTTTTGGTTTAGGGAAAATAACCTATTTTCTTGGTTGCAATGTATTGAAAACCAACAAGCTTTGGCCTATCCCCTAATGACTGATTGGTTCTTCAGAGTGTCACAGCATACACTAAGTATCTGTGTAGAATAATACATAACTCATCCTTCAAAACCGTACCAAATATGATAAACTGGATTTTTGGAATTCAAAACAAACATTTTATTTTCAGTTAAACTAACTTTTTACAATTCTGGAGGATTTTTTCATTGGAAATTTCTACACAGATCCTTTCTGGCACCTGAGAAACTCTCAAAAATGAACCCTTCAAACAGCAAGTTATGTTGGAGATGTCATCCGTCCACTAATGTTGATTGGTCTCATATTTTTTATGACTACTAATATTAAACCATATTGGAATGAGATTAACACATTTCTTCAAGCTATCTATACTGATATATTTGTTTTGACAAAGTCTTTAATTTTTTTGAATGTAGTTAATAGTAATAATATGAAGAAAGATGACGTGTATTTGTTGTGGACAATGTTAGCAATAGCCAGAAAATGTATAACTAGAAGATGGAACTGTATTGTAGCACCCACAATGGAGGAATTCCTATAATCACTGAAGAAATGCATACTAATGGAGAAAAGAACTAAAGAGTTAAGAACTTTTCCTAAGCCATTGGTTAATAGTCCCTGTAGGAAAGATTTGATTTGATTGATACCCTACAGATGGAACCAAACTCTTCCTATCATAGTTTATATATTAACTTATTATTTAACTACAAATTATTTTATCTGAATCCTTTTTGCCAAGCTGAATGTAAATGCTGTAAATAGTTATTGAATGTTATGAATGTATTCAATTATTGTATTTCATCAAAATAAAACTCATTTAAGTAAAAAAAAATAATTCTGGACATATAAGTGAATGTAAAATATGTCCAGAATAGAAGTGGGCATTAACCCTCCTCCTCGAGAGGGATTACCATACAATATTACTGTGTGCAATCAAACATATTCTTGTGTTCTTCAATGTTACTGGCAGTGTCTATTAATTCTGGACTGTCCAGAAAAATTCTGGACAGTTAGTAACCCTACTTGGTATGCTTTATGCCCATATGACCTGCAAAGGGAATGTCATGGGCTATGGCTAGAAGTGCCAGAATGTAGGATTTGGGCACTAGCAACTGTTGTATTCTTTCACCCTCTATCCCTCCCTTAGGGGTCCACTCTCTATACAGTAATCCTTTGTCCCAGTATACAGATTTCTCTTTTCCTTGAGAATCAAGCGCCTCTCTGGCTACCTCACTCAAGCCTTGTAATGTAGGGTCTGAAAGCCGAACTGTTTCAACTCTCTCTTTGTAACCCTTCCAGATCCCCTTCCACAGGATGTCTGAAATCCTCTGACAGTGAGGCCTCTCTGTCAGCCTGGGTACTACTACTCACCTCTGCCCTTGCAGTCAATCTGTCCATGGGAACATCGGTACTCACCTGCATCTGTCGCTCACCTTCAATCTCACTGCTGCAGGATAGCTCCCTCTCTGAAGTAACCACCTCACTAGTCCTGGCTTCAAGTGTGTGGTCTGTCTGGGTGACACCTGGCTACCAGACCCACATACTTGTCTCCAAGCTTGACTGTGTGCAACTACATGCATACAAGGTACTGCATCATCAGAATCATTCCTATCAGGACATATGCAGGCATATGCTCAAGCACACATACTTGCTTGCTACTTTTTCCAACCTACCATAGTTATTTGGAATGGGGTCTCTCCTAAAGAGACTGGAGTAGACTGCTCAAGCAAATAGTCCTCCTCTTTAACTATTACAAGCATCACAATGGTTAGGTCAGAGGCTGTGTATCTCTTAGCAGTGGCCTGTTTCCCATCTACTAAGATAAGATAAAACCTCTTGTGGAAGTTTGGTACCCTTATTGTCTCCAGACAACTTACTGCTAGCATTCTAACATTCCCACATACTGGCCCCCATCCTTTTGTTCCCCACTTTCCCTCTGTTGACATCTATATGCTACATGGCACCAGTGGTTACATTTAAAACATTTAACCCTAGATCCTGGCCATACACCTGAACTAGTGGCTTCCCCTGTTACTGACAGACTCTGTTGGGGCAGTTTAGGTTGTCCACCATGGGTTCTCTTATACCCATGTGCAGCACTGAGTATCCCTTTCCTGTGCAGTGATGCCCTGCATGATAGGTATAGGTCTCTATTTTTTCTCAACACATCAGCTGTATTGCATTCTCTATCTGACAACCAGATTCTCATGCCCTCCGACAAAGTGCTAAGGGCTTGTTCCCTCGCCAAAAGGACTGGTAGCCCTTCAAAAGAAGTGACCTGATGCCCACTCATCCACCTAAGAAAATAAGTGCTTAACTCAGCAATATATTCATACACACTTTCACCTGACTTGCGTCTATGCTCATGAAACTTTTTTCTATAATCTTCAGGTGTTAACTTAAAATACTGTAATAAACAATTTTTAACTGTGTTATAATTTAAACAATCAGTATCAGACAATTTAGAAACAGCACTTGCAGCTTTACCATGGAGTAAGGGGGTCAATGACCATACCCACAGCCCTTGGTCAACATTAAACTGTTTATAAACCCTTTCAAACATATGAATAAAACTATTGAGATTATCACCCTCTGTAAATTGTGGAAGAAATTTAATGACCTTTATTGCTCCTGGGGTTTGTTATTCCCTTCCCCATCACCTCCATGACCCTGGCAAAGAGTCAGCATCTCCTATTCATATTGCCTCTGCCTCTCATTTTCGTCAGCCTCCAAACCCCTCAGTCTTTCATTTTCTTCTGCCTCCAAATGCCACAGTCTCTCTGCTGATTCTATTTCCAACCATTTGGCCTCCAGTTCAAGTCTCTTTAACTCCAGATGAATTTTTAAGTCCTCTGAGGCAAAGTTGAACTGATATTTTCTGAGAGTTGTACATCTCCAAGGCCAATCTGGTTGTCTTACTGGTTGCTAGTCTGTGATGCAGCTGTGGTTTGTTTATGTCTTTCGGCTTTTCCCGGTTAGGGATCGCCACAGTGGAACTCCGGTCCGCCAATGATTGGTAGTTGATTTTTATGTGCCGAGTTACCAGCCCTGATGCTTAACCTTCAATGAAGGTACACCCATTCATGCATGTCTCCACGCAGAAGATGCTCTAGATGAGAATGAACCGGACAGCTTCTTACTGTGAGGTGACAATGCTACCGCAGCACCACCACCGCGGGTCTGTGATGCAGCTGTGGTAAAGGTTGAAATAATTTCTCCTTTAATCAGGTTGGCATGCCACAGTCATTTGGCTTGGCACATCTCAGCCAATTGGTTCCTTATCTGCTTCCCATAATCATCTGCTGACATCATTGCCTGCTCTCCCTGACTAAGCTAACAAAAAAAATAATAATACTATTGTAATATGAAACTCTGATTGTTCACTGTGTGGCTGCTTGAGAAAACAAGCATCTTCTTTAGTGACCACTGTTTACAGGTTACAATAGTTCAGTATCCACACCACTGAATCCCAATATGTGATGTGGTTGATCCCATCACTACCAACCGCATGTGATGTGGATATCCCATCACTGCCACCAAACGTGACATCCCACCACTGGACCAGTAATCAAGGAGCCTCAATCCTCACCACTAACAACAGTGGGGGATGTTCTATGAGAGGATAAGTACACACACAGTATTTTCAGAAGCAGCTCTCTGCATCAAGTGCAGTTTCCATTAAGAGCACACAGAGACCACAGTCACTCCGGTAATGGTTTCTCCCTCTTTCTTCAGATCTCCAATAAGACTCCCCACTGGAACAGCTATAGAGAAGGGTCCTTAACCAGGGTTCCAAGCCAAGTCCTCCAACACTCTCTCTGTTCAACCAGTGTTTCGTGTCCCTGTCCAAGTAGCTGGCACACACACACACTTTTTGAGAGCTTTTTACACATGCACACACCTGTGAAAGGCTGGTACAGGTTTACTACCTATCTCCCCTTCTGCCCAGACTATAAGGCAGTTATCACTGCCACCAGAACTCCTTATCAGCTACGTTAAGGCCCTTAACAAAGGGTATCCAATTGTTACTGTGTAATATTAATATTAACACAAATGATAGTTTGACCAAGATCAAGGCTATTAGGAGTGTTTCACACAGTGTCACCAAATAAATATGCAAGTACTCTCAAATTTTAAATATCTCTACACAGATCAACCACAATGAAATATTTATTTAATAATAAATAATAAATGAACAAGACAATACTAAATATATATTCACAGTGACAGTAGAGTTCAAAACCACAGGAAATATTTAAAACAACATTGCAGGACAGTCTCAAATAAAGAAAGAAAAACATCTGAACTAAGTTTCACTATATTCCTGACTGAATCTAAGAAAATTACTATAACCTAAGAGCTTATTTATAGAGCAAGGCAGATTTGGTGAATGGATCTTCTAGTTGTTGTCAGGTCCAAGACAGAATGCAGAATGCTGTGTCTCACTAAGAGACTTCTCAAAATAATATCTCAAATATTACTGGTGGGATAGCATGCAAAATGACATCACTTCTATTCCCCAGGCCAAATCCCCCATTGTTGAAGCTGGCAGTATTTAGCATCTACCTGTAAAAATATAGAGACAAGGGCTTCTCCTCAGATCTCTGGCAGATGCTAGAAGTCTTTAAAACAATTACATTCCTTCATGCTTTCAAGACTAGTAATTAGTTCACCCTAAAGACAATACAGAAAGTTTCCTAGTACAAACCTAGTGCCTCATGCTACATTGTAATTTAATTTCAATTATTTTTCTGAAGTTTTTTGGACTGAAGTTAACCTCCTGTATTCCAGTTTCCACTGTTAAAATATATACATTTAAACAGTTACAATAGTGCATGCACATTTTTGTTCTCTTCCAGTAGGGCACACTGTGGATATATTTTAAACACAAGCATTTTACAAATACCTTTTTCAATATACACACGTCTGTACAATCAGTTTGATATACACATGGCATACAGTTCTAATACTTTTGCAGCACAAGCATCTTATATAAATCATTTTGATATTCACCAATGACATATAGTTATTTACAAAATTTCAGCTAGCTGGGCTGGCAATATCTCATTTCATCATACAGAGTTTGATTCGCCCCTTTGTAAGGGAAATTGGCTTAACGTGGTCCACAAGGCAAGCAGCATAGTATTTCTCTATAAATGTTAAATTCTGCAAAGACGCACCTCTGATGAATCTTTTTCTGCTGATCTCACCAGTACATTCAGCAATGTTAGGACTCTCACTCCCTCTGCCATTTCCTCTTGTAACCTATCAAGGCCATAAATTATATTCTTTATTGTCTTCTGTTTAAATCCACTCTGACATGGCTAATCCAGCTTACAAGGCAACCAGTATGTAGAGTTAATCATGTTACCAGCAAAGACTACTAGACATCAAGAAAATGGTTATATTCTAGGCAGTTATACCACAATTTGCTAAAAGCCAAGCCCCTATTTCAATTACTATTTACTTGCCTTGTATAACATTCTAGAGACATTGATCTCAGTTGAATAACTGAGCCTCTGGGTTGATGTGCAGTTAACATTTTGCAGCTTCATAGGTACACTATTCAAGTTAGACAAGCCAATCATTGCTGTTACTACTGTCAAGAGAATAATGTATTCAAATGTCAAGTCAGCCACTGGCAATAGGACTACTGACTTCTCCCAAAAGCCTTTATATTTACTAAGCAAGCAATGATGTCTGACAAGGTGTGTGCTATTGGGGAAATAACACTCATCCATGCCTGCAGCTCAGGCCTCTACATGCTTGGAAGGACATTATTTCCTCAATAACACACCCTGTAGGGTGATATTGTGCTTAGGGAATGGGCTTCCAGTTAAGTTTTTTTGTAATGTTTTTGTTACTATATACTTTATTTATATTTTTTTATATAAAATAATTTATCCTCCTAATGTTTCATACTTGCTGTAGCATATTGAGTCTTTGTTGGAGAAATTAATTTGCATCCAAAATATAAATTACATAAGTATTTAATGTTGACACACACACACACACACACACACACACACACACACACACACACACACACACACACACACACACACACACACACACACACACACACACACACACATATGCTCTCTCTCTCAGAAGCACAGATGCATACACACACTTCTTTTTTTATGAAATAAATGGCAGCCGTTTGCTTCTTTTCATTCCGAGATTCATATCAAAGTAGTCTAATGGAGGCTCAGATACAAATAGTCAAGCAACAGTCTGTAGTAAAATAACAATTGCAGGAACGTAGGGATAAGATTAGCAAATTACTAGCCAGCACTGGTGGTATAGAAGGATAAAACCACAATACATCCCAAACAACCCCAGTCTGACTTACAGTTTAGGCAGTTTATGCACTGCCAGGGAGGACAGGCAGGTTCATCATTGGGGTAGTGAAGCTTATTGCACACTCTGGCACTATCCCTTAGAGAAAAGATGGTGATACTGACAGGTAATCTGGTGGGAATGTTTGAATCACTGAGCAATTGATAGGATGTACCTTTCAGATCTAGCATTCAGAAGTGTACACTGTAAAGACATGGCATTGCAGACTACAGTGGTGCCACACCTCAGTTGGTCACTCACTCAGGAGGTGTGGTTTGCCCATTCAAAAATAATATTTCCGCTACTGGAATGCTGCTAACAGCACTAATCACCCTCATATTTGCCAAAATTATAGCCCCCACCTCCTGGTAACTATCACCTTGGCTACATGTGATATCCCCAGAGAACATCAACAAACTCGGCCTGTCTCATTGAAGGGAGGCTTGCTGGTTGGAAGGCAGGCAGTAAAAATAACCTAGAAAACAAATGATCAGCAAATTATTAGATTATATGATAAAGCAGGTGAAAAGGTTACTATGGCTGGAAAACTTTGAAATACCCCAGGTACTCAGAACCACTTGACCCTAAGACTTAGCACAGATGTCTAACAGCATAATCTGTAAGGTTAAGGGCAACAGAACAGCTAATATGTTTACTGCCCCTTAATGTATATTTCACTATTTTGCTAATTTTTGTGTCTATGTGTATAAACAACAGTCAATTGGAGATTTCACTGAGCATACACTAATTTGCAGGACACAACTGCCCAAAGAGGGACTGTCCCTTTGTGATACACTAAGGGACTATTTAGACCATTTATAGCTTGCAAAAAGTAACTCAGAGTCAGGTAATTTCTTTGCTGGATGAAATTACTATATCAGAAGTTGAACAAATCTTGAAAGATGAAAAGAAGGATACACCATTTGATATGTAAGTCCTGTCATTACAGACTTTTTTGATAGACAAGGAAGCATTCTTAGTGAACTTTACCCAAATGTCAAACTATATTATCTGCTGAAAGGTTCCTCCTCTCTCTTGCAAAAAAACAAAAAAAAACAAAACAGCATTCATAAGTATAATACCTTACACAAACTGGTTTATATAGACTTACACCCATTTTAATTCATGACTAGAAGACATTTAGATCATTTCTGGCTAAAAGATTACTTTGGGTCTTTACACATTAGACGCATTTTGATCAGACAATCAGTCCCAAATTAGTCTGCTTTTCCTAACTCGATTAAAACGGGAACACGAATAGTGCTTAATAGTGATTTGTCTGATGCACAACATGTCAAGCAGTATATTGCAGAAAGCTGTTTTCAGCAGTCATTGGGCTTTTAACTCCTCTTCATTGCTGTGCAACTATGGAGATGGTATATATAAGTTAAGAGGGATGGGTCTCCCTCTACATGGGAAGTGCAGTGGTGGTTTGCTAACTGAAGAAAAGCTTAGTTTGTTGTTCACTGAAAGTGGCTTTGTGCTATAATCTTCCATTGTTTGTCCATTGGACACATGTCTTTTACTGTCTAATCATGAATCTATTAAAATTATCATCATTAATCCCCTTTTTCCCTATTTTCTACATGGGGTTGGGGAGTTGTGCCATCCCTCTTGATTCAATGCCTCTCCTTACCATACCAGACGGTCATGCTTGACTGTCACAGATCTTCTCTCATACAATCTTTCGATGTACCTTGCTGGACACCCTCATTCCCTCTTGCCTTCTTCCTGACCGTTTCAAATTTTCTTCACAAGATTGTCTTTTGCTTTTCTGCACAAGTGCCCAAACCACCTAATCTGTTCTCTTTGAATTTCCCCACATATTGAGCTAGTTTGGCTTCTTCTCTGATGTCCTCACTTCTTCATTTGTCCCATAGTGTGCATTCTACTTGTGTGTCACCAGCACTTCATCTCTACCATGTCTAGTTTCCTCAACAGCTCTGTCTTTACTGCCTAGGATTATGTGCCATACAATAGTATTTGTCGCACCACAGTTTTGTTCACCTCACATTTCAGCTTCTTTGGCATTCTTCTGTCACAGACTACTCCCGACACTCTGTGCCAGTTGGCTGCAGCCTTATTAATTCTATTTTTGACCTCCTAATTCAAACCTCTCTTTTTCTCAACCACCCCTCCCACATACAGGAAGCTGTTAACCTGTTCCACTATTTTCCCTTCTATCTCAATTTTTACCCATTTACTGCCACAACAACTTTCTTGTCTGTACTCAGTTTCATCCCCACTGCCTTCAGTTTTGCATTCCTTTCCAGTATCTTTTGTTGAAGATGTTGTTCAGAGTTTGCCTGTATTAATTTATTATTCATTAGCATTTGATTACCGGGAAAGTCCAACTGGTAGAAGTCCATTTTCAACAGAGACCTGGGGAGGAAAGCTCCAAATTATTAAAAAATATTTTAAGAACAATACTTTTTCAATCTTCAAAAATAAAACAAAAACATCAGCAGTTTAAATAATTATAACAAATTAGTGATAATTTAATAATGTTGGTTAAGAATCGATACAAGCTATATGACAATTTAATATTTATAGAAATTTTATATAGTTTGTAGAGAAATTAAAGGTAAGTTAGTCTAATATAAACAAGAACTGCAATATGAAATGAGGGCTTATGGTATATATTGAGAAAGTCAGGGAACCAGATTTGATAGAAGTAAGGAAGTAAGTGAAGAAGGAAGAGTAAGGAGGTATAATGAATGAAAACGTACTTGTTCATGTTTAGGGATATAGTTTATCTTGGTTTTGAGTAAGAACAAAGCCAGATTTTAGTTAGGACATCTTTCAAAGTGGTTTTGAAAGAAGGCAGGGAGGGTATTGACCTAATGGATATAGGTAAGGAGTTCAGGCCTTAGCATCCTTGTACAAGTACAGACAATGTCCAGCAAGTTTGATAGGTTTGTAGACAGACATGAGTTTTTGGTCACCGGATCACATTGTCTAACTAGGGACATACTTGTGTAGAATTTGTTTTAGTGCTGGACAGGCAGATGGATGCTGGATAATTTTATAAGTGGTAATGCCACACTGTCTGCATGCAGCAACTTTGTTGATTGTTCCCCTCTAGCCTATTTGCTAATCTAGTCCATCACCAGTGTAAACAGCAGTGGACTCATAAATGAACCCCGATGCACACCCATTCCTATTGGAAACCCCCCTTCCATGAGTTTGAGTCCAAACACTGTTTGTATTTGAGTCATTGCATCCTTGTACATCACCTGCACTAGTATCCTACCAGTGTTTCTGCGCTTTCAAACCACTACTCAAATCTTGTCGTATGCTATCTCCAAATTTAGTAATGCTCAGTTTGAGTCTTTCCTCATCTCTAGCTTCTTCTCAGCTGTCTACGTCACTGAAAAAAATTGGTCTGATCATGAATCCAAACTACTCATCCTTTATCTTACTTTCTACAGCACTTATTCATCAACCACCCTCTCCAGAACTTTCAGTCAGTGTGCTAGGAGTTGCACATGTCTCCTTTCTTCATCTCTCTACTGGATGTTGTCATCTTCTCTTAACTTCTTCCTGTCTGCCCCAAATCTGCTTTACCAAATTGTCTTTCTGCTTCCTATATATGTGACTAAACCAGCATTATATGTTCTGTTTGATTTGCTGCGCTATTTTAGCTTTAGCTCTAATATCCTTTTTTTCTATGACAGCCCCACAGTATGCACTCTACTGCATATCTCAAATACTTTATCTCTATCACATCAAGCTTTCTCAGCTACTTTGCCTCAACTGACCAGGTTTCTCTGCCATATAGAAACACTAGTCACTCCTCTGTTTTGTACACCTTACTTTTCAGCTTCGTTGGCATCCTTATATTGCACACTATCCCTAATACTGTGCATTAATATTGTATTATTTAAAAAAAAGTTTTGTAATACTTTGGAGTTTTTTCTGTCTGAGCCTCCACTAAAATGGACTCTTAACCAGTTGGATTTTCTCAGTAATCAAATGTCAGTATATAAATAAATAAATACTACTTCATGTTAGTTGCCTGTACCACTTTTGAGTCTTGCTTTGACCTCTTCATTCAGATTTCCCTTATCCCTTACCTCCCAGATACTTGAGGCTATTTACCTGCATCATTATTTCTTTTCTAAGATTTCAAACCATTGCAAGATCTTCTAAGATTTCAAACCATTGTAAGACTGTCTAAATCAGTCTTCATGGTTCCTTGTCATATGCTTTCTCCATGTCTAAGAACGCCTTCTTGAACTTTTTCCTCATCTTCAGCTTCTTCCCTATGAGCTATCTCATTGTAAACATCAGGTCAGTTTTACTGCATCTTGATCTGAATCCAAACTGTCCATCTGTCATCTTAATTTCTAATAGTTAATATTCATGAATCAGTCATCCTCTCTGGTACTTCCATGCAGTGTTAAAAGAGGTTAATGCATCTCTATTACCCAGTTATGTGACTGTCCCCTTTGTTCTTGTACACGAACACGAGAATACTCATTCTCCAGTCATTTGGGATATGCCTTGCTCTACACACCATGGTGAGTACCTTCAAGAGCCACTTCTCTCCTAATGGCCCCAACATCTTGAACATATCTTCAGTAAATTCATCTGAGCTTGACACTTTACATGACTTTATTTTCCTTAGTGCAATTCACACTTTTTCTAGAGTGGGTTCCTTTACTTTCATTGTAGACAGAGCATCAGGCAGAAGAGCTTCTGTTGGATTTTCTTGATTCAGAAACTTCTTGAAGTGTACCTAGACAATGAATCATTAATTAATCAACTAAAGAGAGTATTATGTTCACTTTTTAGTTGGGCAAAAAGCAATAGCCTATAAAAGGAAGCTGAACGTTCCATTCATAATCAATGATATTATAGCGATTTTGCAAGGCAAATATGATTCAGAAACTTTGGTTGCAGGAGGAAGTATCAAAAGAAAAGCATTCAATAAATGACAATGTTGGGTACATCATTTTCCCTTGTAGCCTTGATGTGAGTTAATCCCTGTCAGAGCTGGCTACTTGTAATATTCCAAATGCAGCTAAAGAAAGGACCTGGAATGTGGGTCATAACTTTGTGTACCCTTTTCCTTGTAAAGTTCAAAACTTCAAAAGCTGTTAACAATTTTGAATATTTTTTAGCACTATTCTTTTTGCCCTTTTGTTAATTCAAAGAAATTATTTGAGTATTATATGGCAAGTTGTTGCATTGTCTTAATTTTGGTTGGCTGGATGTTTAAGTCAATTTGCATTATTCACTTTTCTATAGTGGATTGTTTTTTCAAAAACAGTTTTACTAAGTAAACAAATGCTGTGTTACTAGTCGATGTGTAATGTTCTGAGCCAAATACTTGAAATCACATTTATCCAAGTTAAAGCCTACCTGACACACAACTTATTTTTAACACTATTATGTTGGGAATACTTGGCATACATGTATCTTATAGAAGCCTCTATAGTCATAACAAAAATAAAACTGGTAAAAATAATAAAATACCAGCGTAGTCCAAAAAGTAAAAAAACACAATGACTTTAATCATTAAAATAAATCATAAAAACTGTACAATTCCATCTGTAACTGACTAAGCGCTTTCACCCATCAAAGGGCATACTCAGAGTCAGTTAAATCTTAGTTACAGACACATATACAGAAATTTGAATTGTTTATCACCAATGAAATGAGACCTCCAATTAATTAATTAGTTACCTTAAACAACTGTTCACCTAATCCCAGGTATTTTAACCATTTTTTTTATTTAACACAGTCACCAACTTAGTGCTTAAAATTTAGTAACCAAGAAAAGTCCATAAATTTGAAATATACATTACGCAAATTTAAACTGTGTAAAAAGTGTGCATTTTCTTAATAAATAATTGTATTATACATATATATATTTCACAAGAAAAGTATATGTATATTGTTTTCTTAATAAGTTTATACATAAATCATATCTCATTTTCGTAGAAATTATAACTACTGTTCTAAAGAATCTTGCAATTTCACAGTTCTATAACAGTAAAACCCTATGTTTTAGAATACAAGTTAAAGACACTACATCATTGATGCCAGGTGACGTACTCGCATCAAGTCTGATCTGCCATAAGTACTTCTTTACTTCTAACATGTTTTGGTAATCACCCCCAAATTCTTTAGTGTAAATCCTGTCAATAACAAAAAATATAAATTTGTTAAAACTTACACATTTTTGGCTATGGGTGAATAAGGAATTTGTTGCTTTTTTTATTTTTAATGTCTCTTACATGTTCCAATATTCTTTGCCTCAGCTTTCTAGTTGTCATTCCTATGTAGAAAGCTGGGCATGATAGGCAAGTTGCTGTGTAAATAACCATGCTAGTATTACAGTTGCAATAACCAGGGCTTGCTATCGACCTTTTGTAGTTACCAATTAATACGTAAGGTCCGTCATTAATAAACTTGCATACCTTACATCTACCACACTTAGCTATCTTGGCTGGTCTCATACTAGTGGGTTTCGATTTCCTTTCCAGTAGTTCTTTGATATTAAGGCCTCTGCTGTTTATAAACCTTGGTACCCCACCTATAGTTTTAGTGATGTCTTCTGAGAACACACTTTGCCAGTTTGTTTGAATCATTTCCTTGAGTTTTCCGGAATGTTCATTATATGGTAAAACCAAACCTGTGTGAGAATTGCTGTTTATATTCTTTTTCTTAAGAGTGTTGGCCATTACAAAAAAAGTATCTAACAAAATAGGTTTAAAGTCAACACTTCTTCTAGATGATACCTCGGTCTTAATCATCATTAACAAATCCCCGGGGTATCCCCTCTCTTTAAAAAACTCAGTAAGTGTGTTTAGTTCATTATAAAATTTATCATCCTCACTAGTTATTCTAGAGGCCCTAATCATCTGGCCTTTAACCAGGTTCCTTTTCATGTAATAGGGGTGGCAGCTCGTAAAGTGCAAGAAAGAATTACTATATGTCTTTTTCCTGAAAACTTTTGAATATAATTTCCCTTCCTTCAAATATAGGTGCAAGTCCAAAAAGTCAATCGAATTTTTTCCAACTGTACTGGTAAACCTTAAATAAGTAGTAGTTGCATTAAGGTACTTAATGAATTCCTCCAACTCTTGACCATTACCTTTCCACAAAAGTAGTATATCGTCCAGAAACCTCAAATAAATCAGCATTTTTGATGCAAATGGTGAAGTCAACACGTTTTGCTCTTCCCAATCAGCTAGCACTAAATTGGCATAAATGGGTGCACATCTGGCACCCATTGCTACCCCCGTAAGTTGTTTATAATATTCTGCTTCAAAATGAATAAAATTGTTTTCTAAAACCATCTCCATTAGGTCCGTCAACAAATCTATCTTAACCTGTTGCATGTTCCCATATTTCCGTAAACTCCTTGAAAAACTTTCAAGACCTTGGTCATGTGGTATAACTGAGAATAGGTTTGCAACATCCACTGTTACAAACCAAAATTCTCCCAAATCAGTACTAGCCAAACCTCTCAAACAATCTAGACAGTGCCAAGAATCTTTTAATATGTGTGGCACTTTGTTCAAAACATTTTTACATGTAATGTCAATAAATGTCGCTAAAGGTTTAGTTTTTGATCCTTTTGCCATCACTATCAGCCTAAAGGGGGGATTTTTCATACTTTTATGTATCCTTGGGATCCCAAATAGATTAGGCATAACCGGATGTTCAGCAAATAGATAATCAAATTCATCCTGGTTAATAGCACCTTCAATTAACTGCTCATATAACTGCCAATCTATTTTAGTATAACTGTTTGAACTTCAAATTTGGATACCAAACCATAGGTGTCACCTTCTTGTAACAAATTTTGCATGTTCAATGAATATTCAATATTTGTCATGATGACCACCCCTCCCCCTTTGTCAGGTTTCATGACTCTATATTGTTGGCTGTTTACTAGGTCATTTAAACAGAACCTTTCTGCTGAAGTTAAATTATTTGGAACCATTTTCCAAAAAACACTTGTTCTCCTTATTTGTGAGGTACAAAGTCTTTCAAAGGCTAAAATTATAGGATTTTGACGTGGACCTTTGGTGTCTCTCTTGGACCTTTGGTTTATTCTCAAAAAACAATTTTAAGTTCAATTGTCTGGTGTATAATTTCAAATTAATAAGGGTCCTGCCCAAGTCTTGTTTAAAATTGGGCACAAAAGTGAACCCTTTTTTTAATAAAGATACATAGTCTAATGACATCTCCAAGTCTGAATAATTATATATGTTAAACATACCATCACTGATTGTCATAGGGTATAGGTCACCATCCATTGTGTTATCTAGATTATTGGACAAATCAATTGCCTGTTCTTCTTCATTGTTCAATGTCCTTAAAAGTGCCACAGGGGGCTTAACAATATCATCGGGGGGCAAGGTAAAGTTCAACAAATCAAACATGCTGTACTCTTCACTTTGTGTAACCTTTTCTAACTGTAAAGTCAGTTCACATTCATCTTTTTGTTCGTATAGTTTGTCCTATGACCACCCTTCTCCCTCCAATTGCCCCCTGTCTGGGGGTTCTGCCAATACTGTGTTCTTTCTTGAACAACTTGGTGCTGTAAGTTTTTCTGATGCTGATTGTAGTTCAAGTTGCTGATCCGATCTGATCTCCTTAATGGGGGTGGATTGTCTAAATTGTCTGAGTGTATCCCCAGAAATTACTCCCTATATAGGTTTTGGGTATGCACGGTTTTCAGAATATTCAGTAGTATCCCTAATAAGTTTCTTTTGTTTTCTTTCCAAACTTAAAGAAACAAATTTGTCTAAATCTGATTTAATTTCCTCAAATTTATGTTTGTAACTGACAGTTACAAACATAAATTTGAGAAAATTAAACCGTGCATACCCAAAACCTATAAAGGGAGTAATTCCGGGGGATACACTCAACAGGAGAGACACTTACTGTTCAGAACTAGATGAGAGAGAAATACAAACACAGATGAAAAGAGAAGAGGGGGATGTTTTATTAGACAATCCACCCCCATTAAGGAGATCAGATCGGATCAGGAACTTGAACTACAATCAGCATCAGAAAAACTTACAGCACCAAGCTGGTCAAGAAAGAATACAGCATTGGCAGAACCCCCAGACAAGGGGCAATTGGAGGGAGAAGGGTGGTCAGAGGACAAACTATATGAACAAAAAGATGAATGTGAACTGGCATTGCAGTTAGAAAAGGTTACAAAAAGTGAAGAGTACAGCATGTTTGATTTGTAGAACTTTACCCTGCCCCCCGATGATATTGTTAAGCCCCCTGAGGTACTTTTAAGGACATCGAACAACGAAGAAGAACAGGTAATTGATTTGTCCAATAATCTAGATAACACAATGGATGGTGACCTATACCCTATGACAATCAGTGATGGTATGTTTAACATATATAATTATTCAGACTTGAAGGTGTCATTAGACCATGTATCTTTATTAAAAAAGGGGTTCACTTTTGTGCCCAATTTTAAACAAGACTTGGGCAGGACACTTATTAATTTGAAATTATACACCAGACAATTGAACTTAAAATTGTTTTTTGAGAATAAACCAAAGGTTCCAAGAGAGACAAAAAACATTATACCAAAGAGGTCTAGTATATTTATTCCACCTCAAAATCCTATAATTTTAGCCTTTGAAAGACTTTGTACCTCACAAATAAGGAGAACAAGTGTTTTTTTGAAAATGGTTCCAAATAATTTAACTTCAGCAGAAAGGTTCTGTTTAAATGGCCTAGTAAACAGCCAACAATACAGAGTCATGAAACCTGACAAAGGGGGAGAGGTGGTCATCATGACAAATATTGAATATTCATTGAACATGCAAAATTTGCTACAAGAAGGTGACACCTATGGTTTAGTATCCAAAGTTGAAGTTCAAAAATCTTATACTAAAATAGATTGGCAGTTATATGACCAGTTAATTGAAGGTACTATTAACCAGGATGAATTTGATTATCTATTTGTTGAACATCCGGTTATGCCTAATCTATTTGGGATCCCAAAGATACATAAACGTATGAAACCCCCCCCCCTTTAGGCCGATAGTGGCAGCAAAAGGATCAAAAACGGAACCTTTAGTGGCATTTATTGACATTACATGTAAAAATGTTTTGAACAAAGTGCCACACATATTAAAAGATTCGTGGCACTGTTTAGATTGTTTGAGAGGTTTGGCTAGTACTGATTTGGGAGAATTTTGGTTTGTAACAGTGGATGTTGCAAACCTATTCTCAGTTATACCACATGACCAAGGTCTTGAAAGTTTTTCAAGGTGTTTACGGAAATATGGGAACATGCAACAGGTTAAGATAGATTTGTTGACGGACCTAATGGAGATGGTTTTAGAAAACAATTTTATTCATTTTGAAGCAGAATATTATAAACAACGGTAGCAATGGGTGCCAGATGTGCACCCATTTATGCCAATTTAGTGCTAGCTGATTGGGAAGAGCTTGACTTCACCATTTGCATCAAAAATGCTGATTTATTTGAGGTTTCTGGTTAATGCAACTACTACTTATTTAAGGTTTACCAATACAGTTGGAAAAATTCGATTGACTTTTGGACTTGCACCTATATTTGAAGGAAGGAAATTATATTCAAAAGTTTTCAGGAAAAAGACATATAGTAATTCTTTCTTGAAAGGAACCTGGTTAAAGGCCAGATGATTAGGGCCTCTAGAATAACTAGTGAGGATGATAAATTGTATAATGAACGAAACACACTTACTGAGTTTTTAAAGAGGATACAGATTTGTTAATGATGATTAAGACCGAGGTATCATCTAGAAGAAGTGTTGACTTTAAACCTATTTTGTTAGATACTTTTTTTGTAATGGCCAACACTCTTAAGAAAAAGAATATAAACAGCAATTCTCACACAGGTTTGGTTTTACCATATAATGAACATTTCGGAAAACTCAAGGAAATGATTCAAACAAACTGGCAAAGTGTGTTCTCAGAAGACATCACTAAAACTATAGGTGGGGTACCAAGGTTTATAAACAGCAGAGGCCTTAATATCAAAGAACTACTGGAAAGGAAATCGAAACCCACTAGTATGAGACCAGCCAAGATAGCTAATGGTAGATGTAAGGTATGCAAGTTTATTAATGACGGACCTTACGTATTAATTGGTAACTACAAAAGGTCGATAGCAAGCCCTGGTTATTGCAACTGTAATACTAGCATGGCTATTTACACAGCAACTTGTCTATCATGCCCAGCTTTCTACATAGGAATGACAACTAGAAAGCTGAGGCAAAGGATATTGGAACATGTTAGAGACATTAAAAATAAAAAAGCAACAAATTCCTTATTCACCCATAGCCAAAAATGTGTAAGTTTTAACACATTTATATTTTTTGTTATTGACAGGATTTACACTAAAGAATTTGGGGGTGATTACCAAAACATGTTAGAAGTAAAGGAGTGCTTATGGCAGATCAGACTTGATGCGAGTATGTCACCTGGCATCAATGATGTAGTGTCTTTAACTTGTATTCTAAAACATAGGGCTTTACTGTTATAGAACTGTGAAATTGCAAGATTCTTTAGAACAGTAGTTAGAATTTCTATTAAAATGAGATATGATTTATGTATAAACTTACTAAGAAAACAATATACATATACTTTTCTTGTGAAATATATATATATATATATGTATAATACAAGTATTTATTAAGAAAATGCACACTTTTTACACAGTTTAAATTTATGTAATGTATATTTCAAATTTATGGACTTTCCTTGGTTACTTAATTTTAAGCACCAAGTTGGTGACTGTGTTAAATAAAAAGAATGGTTAAAATACCTGGCATTAGGTGAACAGTTGTTTAAGGTAACTAATTAATTAATTGGAGGTCTCATTTCATTGATGATAAACAATTCAAATTTCTTTATATGTGTCTGTAACTAAGATTTAACTGACTCTGTGGATGCCCTTTGTTGGGTGAAAGCGCTTAGTCAGTTACAGATGGAATTGTACAGTTTTTATGGTTTATTTTAATGTATCTTATAGAAAGCTGGCTGAAAAACTGCAAGCATATAAGGACCATAAAGACCTTGAAGTGTCATAAGAGATTTGGAGTGTAAAGGCCAATCTGATGTACAGCAGAAAGGAGGGACCAGGAAGACATGATATGAACATACGGTATAGTCAGAGAATGAACAAGATGAATGGAGGTAAACAGGATGTGGGTATATAATATGAAATAGGCTGACTATTGTGGCTAAGTCAAACCTATGAAAATGGAACTCTTTATAAAGATGTTTTTGTCTTATGAATGATTTAACAGCAATTGTAGGTGAGCTAGCTAATGGAAAGTTAGAGCAGATATATAACCATTGTGTTTTTCACACTATCCCTCAGAAAAGACTATATGAAAGAATGTAACTTGTCAAGTCTTTTTTTAAGTTTTTAATATGAAAATATCTGGAAGAAAAAGGACATTATTTTTTATTTTAAGAGTTGGTCAGCAAAACAAATGCTGTATTTCAACTACTTAACTCATGTATTAAATGTTCTGTATACTTTGTCTAGATTTTAAACTCCAAATAAAACTGTTTTGTGGAAGATGTGGAATATTAAAGCAGTAGTACGCACTAGTACGCTATGCCTCATAACAAGGCTATTCAAAGAATGTGACCTGTCAGGTCTGTTAACGTTGTTAATAGAAAATGCCTGGAAGGGAGATCCACCTCATTTCTAACGCAGTAGTCTATATTTCATCTACAAAAAGGAATGCTGCATTTATTTTACTTAACCCATTTATTAACTGTTTTGAGTGTCAGATAAAGTCACATGGTGTTTGGTTTATCATTGTATAATTAATAAGGAGTACACTTGATAAGACATGATTCATGTGCTCCTGATCTGAAATGTTACTGATACCTTTGCTGCTTGTTTTTGTGTTGCTAATTAACGTGAATCAATTCTTGAGTGCTTTGCTGCTCAGACAACGTAGATTTATGGCTGCTGGTCTTTATGTTATAATTATGCCTTCCACATTGTTCTAGGATTGGTTTATCTGCCCATGTGGTGAATGAACATACATTCTACACGAAGGCTGCACACAAGATGTTTCTGTACCTTCCTTTAAGCCACAGAAAGAGTATTTACCTGATGCATTTATTTTTCTTGTGTCAATTGCACCTCACTGTACTGAACTTGCATTCAGCTGTGGTAATAATTCCATTTTAATTCTTGTGACTCTCTTGATTTTTTATAATCAAGAAAATCCTGACCCATCCAGTCAAGGAGAATGCAGCTGTCATGACTGGGTACTTGTGGTAGCTGTGCAATCCAGGACTTTCAGCCTTGTTTTATTTCTATAATCGACCCTGTACAGAAAATAAGATGGTTACAGGCTACCCATGTTACTTTCCAAGTTAGAAAAACACTTAGCTGAGGCAATAGTAATATAGGTAGATCACCATCAAAGATGAGGAATTGAAGCAATTAAAGGTTTACATTCTGCTGCTGTTCTAGATCTTTCTAGAACCTGTCTAAACTCTAAGGTTCATATGTCCCTAATTTTGCTTGGGATTTTATGTTCATCAGAACAAAAATGTCAAGTCCTAAGTTAAGAGGTTTCATGGCCTTACTCTTTCAGAAACATCTCCAAACTAGATTACCTTTTATGGGTCATAGCTCATTAAGATACAGATTGACACTAGTAGACATTTTCCTTGAAGGTTACAAAAGAAATTCTAGCAGGATATATCAATATACCACCACTAACAATCACCAGGGTCTTCACTAATGTGCTAAATGTTATATCTGCTGCTCAACAAAGGTCAGTGTACTTTTAGGGGATTTTAACTGTACACAGCAAACAAAGATTCTGTAATTCCTTCTTAGATGACAAAGATCTTACAAACTTCAAAAAAGAGCCATTGGGCCAAACCATAAAAAATATGCATAAAAATTACATGACTGGATCTTGAAAACCAGGATTTATAAGATCCTTGTTGGCATATTCCTGCCAAATGACATCAGAGACAAGTATTGCAAAGGTGAGAATGTTTCCTGATAAAGCCTGATATGCTATGTTTAAGATTATTCTGTGCCCACAAACCTAACAGTTTCCACTGCATTGATGGTCCTGCAAATTGTGGCTCTAGAAACATATCAAAGACAAACTAAAGGTGAGACATTCTGCCTGAAGAGCTTTAAGGCTAAGCCTGATGTACTGTTCTTGTAACTCTGAGGTAAAAAAAGGTAAAAGGATCAAAAATTTAAAGAACAGGCATTTGCAAAACTTAAATAATTCTGGACTGATATTAATCACTTTACATTTGAGAAAGTGCTGATGACATGTTTTAAGGTAAAGGTATTTTTTTATAATATTCATGAAGTTGCAAATAGAAAGTTACAGATATCCCTCAAAGCTCTTTAGTGTTCAGGCCTTCTGCAGCTGGTAGCTAAAGTAGTATGAACTACTCTGCCAGGGGATCCCACTGTGTGCTAGATTATTCACCACTTTTCTTGCAAAGATTTCATCCTCCTTCCCACACTCGTATATATTGCCCTTGTAAGCAGTGTTAAGCAAGGTGGTGTCCTTGTTTCATAGGTTTATAGATTGATAGACATATACTAGGCTACAGACCACTAAGATCCTTATAAGCCTAGCCGTGCAACCCAACTGTGTCTCTATGTATCATGGGTGTTTATTCAGAAGGCTTGTATTAGTAAGTTTCTAAAGGTTATGTGTTGGGTGGGGGGTATGCTAATTTGGGCATAGTTACTGTCTGCCTCTGTGTATCAAAAACATGGGTGCGAGACCCGGTGTGCATTTCCAGTTTCCTGCCGATTGATCAAGGTTATATTTAAATAGGGTTCAGAATCAATTCTGCTTCACATGGATGCAGACCCTGCTCCAGAGCATGGGGATCCTCTGAGACACATATCTTTCTCAATAACATGTCCTGTTTATGTCACAAGCAAAATTTAAATCCTTGTATATAGTGGTTCTCGTGTTGTTTCTTTTGCAGATGTGCAAATGATCCACCACTGGATCCAAGGATGCCTTGTAAACCAGCATAGATCTTCGTTCAGGAGACTGAGTATAGAGATAAGGCTTTAAGGTGGTCCATATAGGATAAAGTGTTTGTTCCCTAGATTCTCCTGGTAAGAAGGCATTATAACCTTGCACTGTTGGTGTTCTCTGCATGGCTTTAAACCACGTATCAGTGACCGCACAGACATCAACATTCTCTAGGGTAAAGAGAACTTCTAGGGAGTGGAATTTTTTGTTTAGACTCCTAGCACTGAGCAGTAATACCTTTAGATTTTCTTGGTTTTGATTTTCTATGTCAGAAATACTTTCAGTTTGGCATTGCCTAAAAAAGGCACTATGGGGGAAGACAATGTTTTAGTTAATATTCAAAAAGCTTAGAGGGGAGAGGTGCAGACCATCCCTGGTCTGTTGACCATCTCCTTCCATGCTGACAAATATTGCACTCCCTTAGAATGACACCAGAAACTAAGCCAATTATTAAAGTCAATCTTCTTTTGTTTATATTGTGGCATCATCCTTGGGGAAGGTAAAATGCTGCTCAGTGCTAGGCTCATACCAGCATGAGACACATATTCCTAGAGCTCTGTGATGTCTCTCTTCATATAGTCTAGGGAGGTATGTCTCATGTCATTTACTCCCACATGGACTGTGACTGAGTCATATTGGTAATTGTGGTCCAGTGACCTGAGTGCATGAATAATATGGTGGATCCTAACCCCTGATAAGCAAACGACTGTAACTTTCTCCTTACCCAGCCTGGTGAGAGGGACATCAGTGTGTCTCACAATGGGGTCTCCAATTACTAGAATGTTGGATTGTATGGTGACTTGCCTTATGGGCTTAGAGGTAGAAGTTCCATGAGATGTAGCTCTATGTGTTGATGTGAGTGTTGTTTGGAAAAAGTGCATTTGGAGCTGCTAGGGGTATTTCTTATGTGTACATTATCTAGGAGGTCTTTGTGGTTTAGGAAGGTTACATGTAAGTGCCTCAGCATATGCGGGTCGATATGTTTGCTTTGACTTGTGCATGATGGGTGCAGCATGTTTACTGCTGAAAACTTTATTTTCATTAGGAGTACTTTTATGTGAGAGCTTTGTCTCCAGAGACATTGTGTAAATACATATCTCACATACCATATTAGTTTGTTTGAGAGGTAACTGGTTGCCAGTAAACATGAGGCAATTTCTACATTACACATATCCACCAAGCCGGTAACAGAGACACTAGGAAAGTTCATATTCATGGCAACGGACCTTTTTTATTGATTAGACTGTTGGAATGAGAATATCAATCACTGTCAGGAGTATCAGGTTTGCAACTATGTGGACAGTGCTTGTCACTGCCAACTAGTCTTGTGTGCAACTAGATATTGAAGAAATTTCAATTGTGCTTTTACAGGAAAATGTCAGTCAAGGTGTTTGAGTCTGTACAGAGCACTGCCAAACACTTGAGAGGAAACTAATACGTAGAACCTGAAAATTTAAGACTGAAGTATTTATGCAGATATTCTGAAGTTAGAAACACATCACGCAGTACTAACTGAAAAACAAAGAATTAGCTTGTCAAGAATGATGAAAAGAGGGGAGTCACATGAATGGCTACAGCCTGGTTACTACTAATTCTGGTATCAGCACAGCTTCAATCTGTTGGGATACAATGCTCTTTTGCTTCTTCTCTCACCAGAAGAAAAATGTACTTTTATAACTACAAAGAAAATTACTACAGATCATTGTTACCACCACTGAAGGAATGGTGGTATCTTAAGTTGATGGTCAGCCATAGTGACACCTCTTTGAAGCCACTTAGTTCAAATAAGGACCTGGAAGAAAACCCTATAAATGCTGAAAATATTGTCAACCAGAAGGGCTAGGACTACTCAACATGGGCACACATTTGGCACCTTACATTTTTAATGAATCCCTCTGAGCATTTATGGATATTCCATAGACTGAATGTGCTGACTTCAACAAATTCAAAAGAAGTCTTTTGGCTACAGCATAGGTAACTGTGAAGACACAGTCCTATGTATTCCATGAATGGGCTTTTCTCAGATAAACTAAGATGGAAGAACTCAATTATTTTAGTTAAATATAATAATGTTCTAGCTAGATCTTCAGGGACTCGACAGTTAGGAGGCTATGCTGAAAATTCTCATTATAGACAGGTTTAAAAGAACACTGTCTGTGAGCATTAATCATTGGGTATGTCAGGCTGACATCCAGAATATAGATAGTTTTATGACCATAATAGAAGATGCCTGCATTTTGAGAATTATGTTTCAAGAAACTGCAAATTAGTAGAACATTCTGCTTGCAAGTCAAAGGATAGTCTGATTCTTATCCCATAATTTAGATTTGAAAACAGGGCCTCATTACCAAGTACTGTGGTAAAGGAAGACCCTTATTCAGGCAACCAGAGATGTGAGAGGAGAGAGTGAGACCATGGCATGTAAGTGAGCCACTTCAAGGTTCATAGAAATGACCTTATTTTATTGTACCACTGTCAAACTGATAAAATGTGCAATGAAAGTAGATGGACATGGAGCTTTAGAGGCTGTTTGATTCTGTGATTTTCAAGATTCACACTTCTCCAGGTTTTCAGTCTTTTTGTCATCTTTTCTGCACTCTGCATTTTGAGTTTCAACATTTCAATAAGGAGCCGAATCAGTGGTTGCACACAACTCAATCATCTACAAATTTGGGGTATAACTTAACAGTGGGCATTGCCAATCCACATAAAATCTTCTAAATCACAATCCAAGCAACTTCCATGATCACAACCTACACCAGAAATATCATATATAGACTTTCCCCGGGATTCATGAAGCTTGTGCTAGGTGCAGGCATAGCATCGGCATTCCAACACCAAATATGGCTGGTGAGTGATCCAGGTACGAGCTGTTCCCATGTGCACTACTTGCGTACGCTACGCTCGCACAGCTCCCGGGCCCTGTATGCTAATTAACCCATGTGCAGCAGTGTAGCATGCAAATGAAGGTAGGTAGCGATCCAGGAAGTGGTGCATGCATAGTGTAAGCATGCAGAAATGTAAACCGTAAAAAAAGGTTTACATTTTTGCAAACATAAAATCGGAGCCATGACAGCCAACCAAACACATGTATTATATTGTTAATATATGCCAATGGCTAAATATATAGCCATTGGCATAAAAAAATGTACAAAATATAAAATTAACATTTAATATTTATATTCACACTATCGTGAAGAGGAAGCACAGGGCAGCAGTGCACAAACGGGATCCCAAGGAAAATAGAAAAATATAGAATAAAACTGCAATGTAATACATATCATAATTTCCCCATAATAGTGAATGGCAGGCATGCTACACAACACCATGGCGCAAGGGTTGCTAAGGGGCTGTGACAGTGCTATGCATGGTAGCTAGGAATTAGTAGGCAATGCCATGCAAATGAGAGGAGTAATAGTGAATCACAGATTCCCCACTGGTGTAAGGATGCACCTCACAGCGTAGTGTTATAACACCGAGGTGTGCCCTTGACATAAAGATGACATCAAGAGAGGGGTGTGTCACCTTTGCTGTAAGCACATTGGAGCATTGCTAATCCGGTTTTCCCGTAGCTAAGCAAAGCTGCAGGATAGGGTTGTGTCGAACTGGCTATAGCTTTGCTTAGCTGAGAGTACACAAGGTAACCGAGTATGCATGTGAACAGAGATGAAAATGCCCTTAAACCTGGTAAACAGGTTTGAGCGGAGCACACCGGAGCTGAAACAGGAAGAATATAGGAAAGAAATAAGGAAATGCTGCAGCAGGGAAATTCGAGTACAAATGACTAATTAACACCTAGGAACCTACAGTGGGCTATTGACAACAGCTAACAAGGCTGCAAGCAGCTACCTGCAGAACAGGAAAGGGGAGGGGCTGTACTGCAAAGAAAACAGTAAAGTATCACAGCAGAACAAAGCAGATTTGCAATATATCAGCTACAAGACACATTTTGCAACACATGACTGGGTAGGGAAAGTACAAAACAAGAAAGACGGCAGATGGATGCATGCCTGATAATGGGAGGGGATCCAGGTTTTAAAGTAAATTAAAGGGCAACAGATTAATCAAGGCAGGCAAGCATAACTCCATACTAAAGGCCCCACACTTGCAGTACTCACTGTAAAACCCATAATTAAGATACCCTGAAGCTGGAATTGCTGATACACACCCAATGACATCAGCAGCATCCATAGCAAAATAGTATAAAGTGTGAAAGGACCTCACACACACTTGTGTATTCCCATACACTCTGCGCCATTGGTGTATACAGACGGGGAACTTTTAGCATGTACATGTTAGGGGCTGCCATAGCTTTGATCCACCAGCATGTGTCGGAGACTGAAGGTGTTGTGGAGGATGATGCACACAACCACCTCAGGCACCAGAGGAGAAGAGTGCTCAGACCCAGGGTAACCTACCAGGGGCTACATGATCTGGAGATGGTAGAGCATTACAAGGTGGACAGGGACACCCTACAGCAACTTCTGGAGCTGTGCCGACCATGCCTCAGAGCCAGAACAAACAGAGGGGAACCCATCCCAGTGGATATGAAGGTATGTGTAGGCCTGAGAATACTAGCTACAGGTACCTTTCAAAGGCCAACTGGGGATATCATGGGGATCTCACAGGCATCAGCATCCAGAGTACTTCACCAATTCCTGGATGCCATGTTACCACGTGCCAATGAGCACATATACTTCCCCCGAACGCAGGAGGAGTTGGCCAGCAATATGCGTCTCTTCCACCGTGTGGCAGAATACCCAGAGGTACTGGGTGCAATGGACTGCATGCACATATACATCAAGTCACCACCCGGTGAGCAGGTTAGGAGCTACATAAACCACAAGGGATACCCCTCCATCAACTACCAGGTCATGTGCAATGCCCAGGGCATTAATATGGATGTGTGTGCTGGCAGCCCTTGAAGCTATCATGACTCCCACATCTGGCATGCCTCACAGCTGTATCAGGTATTTGCCAGGGGGGAACATTCCATATGGCCACCTGGTGGGGGATGCTGGCTATGCACTGGAACCGTGGATGATGACTCCCATCAGAAATGCACACACACCCATGCAGGAATGCCATAATGAGGCACACACACAAACCATAATCATCACAGAGCATGTGTTTGGGATACTTAAATCATGGTTCCATTGCTTGGACATATCTGGTGGAGCCTTGCAGTACTCTCCAGGCATGTGTACCCACATCTTCATAATATGTGCCAAGCTACACATTATGATCCTGCAGAAACAGCTGCAGCAGGGACAGAATGGTGAAGGCCCTCACAGCCCACCACCCTTGCCAAGGGCCCCACAGGCACAGAGGTACACAGACCATGAACACCCCGAGCCAGCCCCAGTAGGCAGATGGAGGCATGCCCAGTATGCCCATGCCTTGGCAAGGAGGGAACGTATATCACACACACGGACAGTGTAGGTACCTAGGGACTGACACCTTTCTCCACCTGCACACACAGTAAAAATGGATGGCACACTCACAAGACTACCTGTAAATTGTCATGTATAGGCAGTCTACTGTGTGCATCCAACATAGGCAGCCCTCAACTATTGCACACACAACTGCTATTGGCACAAGGTAAGTCAACACCTGAGCAGTAAATTAAGCTATCAGTATGTGCTGATTCTGTATGTATAGGTTCATAGGTTCATAGGTAGGTACTTGGCTAACTGCCTGAGGGCATTCATAAGCCTAGCAAAAATGTGTCAGCTTTTGCCACCCCATTGATTCATTAGCTGTCCGTCTGTGGAGCAGAGCCAATGGCGGGATCCCTGGGGCATATCTACTGTTCCCCATCCACTCTTCAAGATTTCTCTTGAAGAGTGTTAGTGAGGGGCTCTGTATAATGTAATTAGGGATGTTGTTCTAAAGTATGGGGAGTTTCTGTGACAGGAATCTGTCCCTCCAGCATCTTCCAGTTATTGTTGTGGCAAGGTTCAGCTCACTGCAGCGTGTGGCTCACTGTGACATGGATTCCCATAGGTGGAGCATATCCATTAAGCCTGAGTTCGACAAAGCTTTGTTGGCCAGCAGAGATCATCTCTGAGTAAACAAGATGCCACTGAGTAAAGCAGGAGTTTATTCAGTCTGGCTGCATAGGACATATGTTTGAGGCCAGTAATCCTCTTGGCGAGGTACATTCGTGGACCTTCCAGCTGTTGGATGTGTCTTCTGAGGTACAGCCCAAATGGGTTATTATACTCTATGATGGGACTGATGAGTGATGAGTAAAGGGGCACTATAACCTCAGAATGTCTATATGTGAACCCTTTAGTAATCAGATGGCCTACATAGAAGGATGTCCTAACTACTTTGGAGATATAATTGTCAAAGGAGATATCACTATCTACCTTAGTCCCCAGATACCCTATTAACTCATCTGTTTAAAAGTGGCTGCCACTTATGTGTTAATATGTGGGTGCTTAATATTCCGCAATGGAATGACCATGCAGTTTGTGGCACTTAGCTGGAGGCCATGACTTTGACACCCTGTGTTGGTCTCTGTGAGGTCCCTTGAAGGATATCTGTATCAGCTGGACTGTTAAGTATGGCTCCCAGTTTTCAGTCATTGCCAAACATGGTCTGCCGTAGTCCACCTGTGTTTGCCTGTACCTCTGAGAAGTATATGCCAAACAGTAGGGGTCCCAGGACTGTGTCCTGTGGGACACCAGTCATGACTGGTTAAGAGTTGGACCTGGAGACCGCTAGTCATACCATGTGGGTTCTGTGTGTAAGCTCGTTGGCAACCCATCCTGTGATGTATGGGTGTATGTACAGGCTGGTGAGTTTATCAATAATACCTGAGTGGGGAATGGTGTCAAAAGCCTTGGCGTGGTCCTGGTAGTATGTGTGAACCACCTCTTCCCTCATCTAATGTCTTGGTGACTGTCTGTAAGACATCAAACAGGTTCAGTAGGCATGAACTGCACTCAACCAAGCTGACCTGGGTTGGATTAAGTGTTTAGAGGTTGCCAATGTCTTTGTTAATGAGTGCCATGAGGATGCACTCCATAGCTTTGCAGACCAGGCTAATCAGGCTTATGGGGTGGTAGTTAGCATGGTCAGTTGTGTTTCCACCTCGGTGGAGTGGAATAACCGTTGCCACGCACCATTGTATGGGCATGTAGCCTATGGAGAGGCTGAGGTTGACAAGCTTAATTAGGTGGGGGGTCAGTTTGTCTTGTAGTGTTTGCAAGATGCAGTCTGGGACACCATCTGCCTCCATTGATGTTGTGTATTGCTGTTAGAGAGGGCCATTTCCACCTGTGTGTCTCTGATGTCTGGGATACTGTACTTTTTGGGTGTTGTTGTGGGCTCTTTAGCGGGGTGAAGTTTGCACTGAATGTATCTGCAAGGATGTTGGTGATATCAGTAGGGTCAGTATATTTTGTGTTATATTGCACCGGCACAGTGCAAATCTGTGTGTTACCACTTAGATCCTTGACATAGCCAAAGAAGGCTTTGTGGTTATCTTTTTGAATCCTTGCCTATTTTCCTGTTGATGTTAGCCTTGGATTATTTCATGAGGGACCTACATTTCTTACTAATACTGGTCACGGATGTCTGCCCTTCTTGGGATTTGCTGTTTTTCTGGACTACTGTCCTACTTCTGTTGTATAGCCTGTTTATTGCAGGGGTCCACCAGACTGATGTCCTTCCCTAGGAGTGAGTATTGGTTTACCAGGTTTATGGGGTGGTAGTTACCATGGTCAATTGTGTTTCCACCTTGGTGGAGTAGAATAACCGTTGGCACGCACCATTGTATGGGCATGTAACCTGTGGAGAAGCTGAGGTTGAAAAGCTTAATTAGGTGGGAGGTCAGTTTGTCTTGTAGTGTTTGCAAGAAGCAGTCTGGGACTCCGTCTGCCTCCATTGATGCTGTGTATTGCTGTTAGAGAGGGCCATTTCCACCTGTGTGTCTCTGATCCATACATCCTTGTAGATGCTTATAGAGTGCATTTTTAAATCTGTCTGTATCTTGAGCAGTGTTTTTCCTTAGCGTGCGGGCTGTGAAACCCCCCATCCCTGTCTCTAGTAGTGTGAATTTAGCTGTAGGAATGGTATACACTGTGGCTTTTGAGGGTGGGGAGATGGTTGGGTGTGGAAACAGTGAATAGTTCATGGACAGATCTAACCAGTGACCAGTTTACCTCTGCTGTGATGCACCTGTCCCCCATGTTGGTGATTACCACTTCTAGTATGTTTCCACCCCTCATTAGGGAGTTTACCATCTGATACAGGGCATATGAGGTGATAAATTCCAGGAAGCGCTAGTCCTGGAAGTCAGTACGTGAGTAAGTTTCCCAGTTAATGGTAGGGTAGTTGACATTGACCAATACCAGATTGTGGGGTAGGACTGTCATGTTTTCCACTGTCTCCAGGTAGGTGGAGTGGTGGTCCTGGGTCATGGAGGGTGATCTGTAGCAGGCCACAGTTTGCATTGCAGTTGTGACTGATGTTAGCTGCACATGGATGATCTCAGAGGTATCATGCTGCCCCACTAACCTGGAGGTGTAGGTATCCTTGATGAATATGGATACACCCCCTCCATGTCTGTGTCAGTCCATGTTCTGTGTCCAAAATGTGTGGTATGGGTTGTAGTCTGGTAGTGCTGGTGTGCTCTCAGAAGCCTTAAAACAGGTCTCAGTTACTGCACAGATGTTGATGTTGTCCATACTGAGGAGTGCTGTGAGTGCGTGCATGTTGTGATCACAATCCCTGGTGTTGAGTAGCATAACCCTCATTGATTCTGCTATTGTGCTGTTTACAGAGGTGGGATTCACCTTTGAGACTTCCCTAAAAAAGGCACTATGGGGCGCCAATAGCCTTGGCCAGTATTTCAAAGCCTAAGGCTGACACATAAGCCTGTATGGTAGTGTCGCATGCATGTTTCCCATTTGTGCTTGTTTCTCATCTTTCCTGTAGGTAACCTACTGGTAAGCAATAGAAAGCCTTAAACTTATACAAGTCTTCTAGCTTCCAAGATAGGCTTTTGGAGTGATTAAGTATCAGTGTTCTGTATGTTCTTGCTGTATTTAACTGTTTTCTGACTACATGGTGATATTTCAGTGTATATTGTGATCTGAAAGCTCTGTTTATTCACATATTATGGCTGTGATGACCTGCACTTTATAGGTTCACAGACAGGTAGTAGGCTATCTGCCCAAGGGAAATTAGAAGCATGGCTACAGTGTGCTGGCTTTTTCCGCACCATTGATGAAGTAACTGAGCCTCTGTCAAGCATAGCCAATGAAGTGATTCTAGGCAGAGTTGCCGGAAGCTGATGAAGACTGGGGAGGTGGAGGGTGATAGGGGCACTTAGTGATCTAAAGAGGGCATGTTAACATGGAAAATCAACACCATTCAATTTCCCCAACAGGTCTTGCAGCTATAAAACTGGAGGGGCTCCCCACCCCCTGGCTATATGGTTCTTGGACACATGATCCCAAGGGTGTATATTCTGTTACTCATTCACACATCAAGGTTTTCCTTGAAGTGTGTCAGTGAAGGGCTATGCCTAATGTAGTTAGGAATGTAATTTATAGTCTCTCATTTCATTTGTTATATGTTTTTATTTCAAGAGTAAGTGAAGCTCAGTGGGTTTGGGTGCCTCTGCCCTTTGCTTAGCCTAGCTTACAGAAAGAAATCATCTAAATAGGAAATAAGTGGAAGCAATGTTAATGTCAATAGTGTAATGGTTACAGCATTTGCATAGTATCTGTGCATTTGAGGTTCAAATCCCAATAAAGTCAGGGATGTTTATCATGTTAAAAAGTATACCTTAACCACAGCTTGCATGTATAACTAGTATTTGTCAGTATAGTAAGCATTTGAAACACCAATATAAAGTAAAGTCAACAGAGAATGTAATGTTATGTAAGCACATAGTGAGATGTTACTTCACTGAAATGTATATATCCTGAGTAGTTAGCAGATGTGGCCATGTTTGCGTGCACAGGTTATACATTTTAAAGTTTGTTTAACTGTTTAACTGCTGCTTTAATGTCACACAAACACTTTTAAACATGCTTACAACTGCTTAAATTAGCCTTATTCTGCAGTAAAAACATTGTTAAAGCATCGCAGGTGTTGAACCCTGGACCGTGCACACTACAGTTATGAGACTTACCACTAAGCCATCTGAGTTGTATACATATTTTATGGTCTTTAGACTACACCTTATACTATAGGCATTCCACAGTTGTTGTATCTTTCGGCTTTTCCTGGTTAGGGGTCGCCACAGCGGAACTCCAGTCTGCTAATGATTGGTAGTAGATTTTTATGTACCGAGTTACCAGCTCTGATGCACAACCTTCAATGAAGGTATGCCCATTCACACATGTCTCAACACAGAAGACGCGTTAGCTGAGAATTGAACAGGACAACATCATACTGTAAGGCGACAACGCTACCGCAGCACCACCACCGCACAAATGGGACAGTCACTTTGTGTACATATGTACAGTACATTGCAATGTACTGTAGTTTGTGAATCAATATATACAAGTCTACATATGCATAACTGTTACAAATTAATACTCTCTCTCTCTCTCTCTCTCTCTATATATATATATATATATATATATATATATATATATATATATATATATATATATATATATATACATGCCAATGATGTCTGCACATAGATATAAATAAACCTATCTATCTATCTATCTATCTATCTCTATATATATATATATATATATATATATATATATATATATATATAGTTACATCTATAGCCATATATATAAACATCTATGAGCACACTTTGTGACACAGAAGCAATCCAAAGGAATTGAAGTGTACACAAAACACATGCAGCTCTGGTATTATAAATATTAATATTAACCTAATTCACCATAGAAGGGATGGTTGTTGTGTATGTGGAGATTGAGGTGGGGGAGGAATGATGGGTAATGAAATTATGTATCAAGGAGAGCCTGGGTTGGATGTTCAGTAAGTGAACTGGAGGGGTATACATGGAGTATGGGGACAATGAAAAAAGGACACAAAACAAGAACCATTCTCATCCATAATACACTCTGTCATGTCACATTGCAAAACCTAATTCCACAAACAAATGAACATTAACATGTATCATACATATGTACACCAACTGACTGTCACATTTGTTTTCAGTAGTGAGGAATGCCTGTAGTAAAATGTATATTCTAAACACCATAACATTTGCACATATCTCAGATGCCCTAGTGGTAAAGTCAGTGATTGTGGTGTTCATGGTCCCATGTTCAAGGGCTGTTACTTTTATTTGAGGGCCAGAATAAGGGCTGTTGGATGCAGGTGGATAAAAGCACTTTTAAGCAGTTGTAAGCAGATTTGCGTGATGGTAAGTGGCACTTAAACACGGTTAAACGGATAAGCGTTTCACAGGTTTAACCTTTGCTTAACATCACGCAGTCCACAGGCAAACCTGCTTACAACCACTTAAATGCGCGTTATTCACACTTTCCCTACCAGTGCCTACTCTGAGAGGTAAAATAACTCCTTCCAGGATTAGAACCCACAACCATGTACACCATCCTCAGAGTAACCTACCACTAAGCTACCTGAGATGTACCTATGCCAGTTGTGTATTCAGACAGGTTAAAGCACAAAAGGGAGGATTGTGTGGAAATATGACAAACCGCCATGTACCCAATGAAAGGTGTATGCTCTATATATATTGAGAGAGAGAGAGAGATACATAGATACATGTCAATATATAGAGATACACATATATATGTAGATATAAAGATAGGTTAAAAACATCTACACATCTATGGAGGTACAGATAAATGTATGCAATAATATATATTATATATCTATATCTATATACATATATATATATATATATATATATATATATATATATATATATATATATATATATATATATATATATATATGTATACACATACATACATGCATGTGTGTATGCAGCATCTGAAGTGTTCATATCTGAGTATAACTTGGACCATAGCAATCACACATTCTGCCCCCCTAAAACAATATGAACATAACATATGAAGAGTATATGCCCATACACTATTACAAATATGTTCTATGGGCACAGTCACCAACACAACTACAATGACTGCAAATATCCATGACAGAAATACACAGACAGCTTTCATTTAGCAAAACTTTATTACTTTCTGATGTATTTCCAAAAGGATTCAAGGACAAACAGTACCTGCATGCTATACAGGAAGCATTTAACAGTGCCTTAATGAATTAGCCTGCAATTAGTATTAGTCCACTAAGGGATAGGTGTTCACATAGGGAATAAAAACCCACACACATATAGAAGATGTATAAAAGGAGTTCCTACACACCTGCATCTGCTATGTACACCCACCAACATCTCCCCCACACCCAAACTAATTACAACAATACATACTGTCATACCATAACCAATTATTCACTCACTGTACGACATCTGCTGAAACCTTTGTAATGTAAAAAACGGACTCCTTGCACCAGCAGACACCGAAATTGTGAAGTAACTTAACGCAATTTTATTAGTATAACAAGCGTTTTCGCCACCAAAAGGTATGGCTTCTTCAGAGAAAAGTTAAAAAGTAATCAACCATACTCAAATACACTCCAATTAAATACGCATGATAGAAGGAAATGACATCGCACTTCAATTCCTAACATACTCATATAAAAATGGTACAAATACAAGTAAGAATAAATACTTTAAAGCTGTACCAGTAAACAGTATCAATAATACTAAATATTAAAAACCTAAAATATGAAAAAGCAAATATATATCACTAAAACTGAAGACTAACTTCATACATTTATAAACAGTACTAAATTAAGTACTCAATTGACAAATCATGTCAACAAAGGCTTTATCGGGCATGATTTGAAACAAGGGTGCAATGATCAGACCACAGACGAGAAATATTTAACTATTGTTATAAAACCTGAGTATAAATTGAACTCAAAGGGCTTTAGAAATAATAAACAGTAACCTATTATTCAATCGCCTACCATTTGTTATTAAACCTAAGAATAGATTAAACTCAAAGGGCTTTAGAAATAAGAAACAATACCAAGTTATTCAATGACCTACTACAAGTAATTTCTACCCTGTTAAGTAGCACTACCTTAAATAACTTCTAAGTGTCAATACTGCGGAAATATTACAGTTTTCATTAAGCCCTGGGTAACAGAAAGCGTCAGTTCTCAACTGCCATTCTAACTCACGTGTTTCCAAAATTAGTGGAATAGGACCGCCCCTAATGTTAGCTGTCACTTGGTCAATGGCCATAAATGAAAAAGAATGGCCTGGAAAACTGTCCACATGCTTTGCTAAAGCATTGGTGGCTATTCTTTTCTTTATAGCATACATAAGTTCATAGAAAGTACACTATTAGATTTCCACTCAATTGTGAGAGTAAGTCTGTAGTGTACGTGGCTTTTTGTGAGTGCTGCCCCTCTTTTTACATAGGTAAGACCGACCGAAGGCTGCGGGATCGAGTCTATGAACATATGTATGCTACTGTATAGTACTGTTTATAAATGTATGAAGTTAGTCTTCAGTTTTAGTGATATATATTTGCTTTTTCATATTTTAGGTTTTTAATATTTAGTATTATTGATACTGTTTACTGGTACAGCTTTAAAGCATATTCTTACTTGTATTTGTACCACCATTTATATGAGTATGTTAGGAATTGAAGTGTGATGTCATTCTCTATTGGAGTGTATTTGAGTATGGTAGATTACTTTTAACTTTCTCTGAAGAAGCCATACCTGGTGGCGGCGCTGTACTAATAAAATTGCGTTAAGTTACTTCACAATTTCGGTGTCTGCTGGTGCAAGGAGTCCGTTTTTTACATTACAGTGGTTTGTTTTGTCTCGTTGGTTTCATCTGCTGAAACCTTAACATACCTGGACACAGACACACTAACATGGCCCTATGTGAAATAGTTGCTGATATACAATGGAACAGCTGCTGATGTTACAGGGTTTGTTTGAACTATTCCCGTTTCAGATGGTTGAAAAGTAATTACACCAGGAAATGTTACCGATTACTGATTATCAGCACAGTATGATACACATTAACACCAAACTAAAGATGTCTGGTAAGCACACTGTAAACCCCCTAACATTATATGCATAGCCATGCAGCCTTGAGATGGTCAAACATCCTGGCCAGACTGAAACATATGCAGAAGTATTAGGTACAGACAATCCCTGCACAAGTAGCAATGTTCAGAAATATAACAGCAGTACTCACATTTAGACCAAATCCTCTAGACATTACACACAATATATTAGTGTATGTCTCTATAGAGCTGTTGCAATAGATTTCAAACAACACTTCCAGGCTGTCTTCCTCACAAGTAAGGCAAAGGGACAACACCTAAGTGGAGTACTCAATTATACTCCACTGTTGCCATGGTATTGGCTAAGGCAGTAGCTGCACAGCTGATGTGCATGCAATTAACTACTTAGGAACACTAACTGGTTATCAGGATAGCACATGTTACTGATCTCTAACTATAAAAGGATGGCTTGTCACACATTCAAACCATCTGTATATACCTGTAGAACAGTACAAAATACTGCAAGTCTGCAGGGTCACAGGTCACGTCTCTTAAGGCTGAGTATGACTATATATGTGACATATACACAGCATTAAGGTCTATTGCATTAATGTGAACACATCCAGGCATGTGCTGATAGGTAAAGACACCAGTACAGGCAAACAGACATGCCCACATCAAGACATCCACATGGAGTATGAGCAATGTCATCACTTGGCACACACATATATATGGTGACATCATCAAATCACCAGTAAGTGTCAAATGTGTGTGAGTTAAACATGTGAGTGGTGTTAGTGTCATGTAGATTTGCAAAGACGTATTTATGATCTTAATAAATGTGATACACATGTATGTTCAGCTGTACTTTGGTACTTCTCTGTGAGTTACTGTGACCTGTCTCCATCATTATGTCTTCCAGGTATGCCACGTGCCAGGCTGCCACCATACACCTGCTTGGAGGATGAGTCTTCATCCCATACCTCCTTGACAACCATGTAACACTCTTCAGCCATGTGCCACAGAATGCACAGCAGTGGGATGCCCAGTGGGAGGAACTCCACAGGAGGGTAAATGATTTTGGCAGCCACAATCGCACCTGTCAGCAGGTGTGCTGACACTGCATGGACCTCATAAGATGAATGAAACAGCATGCTAATGCAATCGCCAAGGAACAAGGTGCAACAGGTGGGGGCCACTCACCCAGCCTCCACTCACGCGTACCAAGGAGCTACTGTCCAACCTGGGGACACCTGCAGACCTCCATCCACAAGCTTTAGCTGGTATTTTGGAGGTGGGTGCCACTCAACCACTGAGCCTGGAGTTTCCTGGTAAGTCACTACTGCACATATAACACAGCTATATTTCATATAGTTACATGTGTTACTGTACAATATGTAATGTAACATCATATGCAAGGCATGTATGCACACATGCCACATAGTATAGTCTGCTACTTTATGTATGCACAGATGTGTATACTCCATAGTATAGTCTATTGTACTGGCTTATGTGCTAACATGAACATTGCACCCTGAAGCTATCACACAGGTGTGGATAATGATCTTACTGCTGTGACACTCCTATTTAGGTACCTCTGGCATTTTGCAGTGACACCAGCCTGTCGCAAGTGAGATTGTTACCAGGCTTGATAATGCACAGATCATATTAACTGCATGCCATTTAACACACATACACATGTATGGTGGTCCTGTTAATATACACTGGTCAGACCTGCAATGCATCACAATATTTACCCATGTGGAATGATTAAAGACTATATGAAACACCTGCACTAAACCTTACAAACTGTCATTGTCAGATGTGTGGACAGCTGTGAATACAATGGTGGAGGTTTGGTTCACTGTAAGGACAGGTACTACAGATCAGCATTACAAGTGTGGGGAATACAAACAGTACTATACAGAGAGCATATGTGTGCACACACTCTAAATGTTTTGGAGCTGGAGTATGACCAGCCCACATGATTCACCCTTGTGGGTTATACCCGTGCTATGAATGTCACACAATATCATGTGCTATCTGACATGTCCATGACATGTAGTGGGCTGACTGCAACACTGCTCAACTATCCTGCAAAACATGATATCTCACATCCCAAACATTCCACCCTTTGTCTGCATAACCCTGTCCTCAGTGGAGCATATGACATCTATGGGTGTATGTCATATGGGATAACACTGACATGTGACATAGATGCCCATCACAACCATTGGATAAAACATGTGTACACATGGCCATGGTGGATGGCCAGAGACATGAAGCAACACACACAGTAGAAGTGTTGTACACGTGGTACACTCTGTTGTACATTGGCTCAACATAATACAACTAGAGCCTTTGTGTAATGGTGATATTGCAGATGTGAAACACTAAACATCATACAGGCCTGTGCACAGCTTGTGTAGGCATGACATCAAAACTATGTCTTGAACATCTTGAGTGTGTCACAACATGAAAACATTCACCTATACAGTATCCAAATACATGTATGTGTTGCACAATATACACATACAACCACAGCAGGCCACAGATACAGTACATTCACCTTGCTGGTGTTAGACATCACTGTCATGCTTGCTGTTCATGTGTGTGAGGTACACAAATGGCATCTGGGACATGGAGTACTGCTAAGTTAGCCATATCTGGGCATAGTTGCCAGGAATCAGTAATATGGTTGCAGATGTGCAGGGGTGTCATCTGTATACCCTACAGTGACCTGTGTCACACATTCCACATTAGGGTTTAGTGTGTATACACCTCTGTGACAAGGGTCATATTCCACATTAGATATGTATTGTATCTGAACACAGTCATGGCTATGAACTGTGTCTGTAACTCACAATGTGTAGCAATAGTGAAGCCACATGATGCCCTGCAATAGCTATGCACATCAGCTCAATGTGCAGTATGCCACTATATATTTGTAGAATGGACTGAAAACATTGCGTCAGCTGAAGGTCCATGTTAGTATAACACATCCCTGCATTGGAACACCATTACCTTACTGTATATTTGAAAGGACACCATTGTGTTACACATGTATGCATGTCATTCAACACGTCAGCACAAGGTATGTCATACTACATGTGATTGACAAAGTCATGTGCCACACATTAGCCTGGTGTACTGTTAACCTGTGCTGGTCTGTGGCACCAATGCAAAGTAGGGGCAGCCATGTCAAACATGTGTGTACAGCCACATGCACATTGTCTGTAGACTCAGCTCAGTGGTAGGCAGAATAATGTTGGACAGACATGCACTGCTGTGGGTAAGATATGCAAGCTAGGGCTCAGGCAAACATCGTATTCACTCCACATACCCTTCTGCACATGTCCTCCTCACACATAGGGGCAGTGGCTAAAACAAAGCATAAGTGGCAGATGTACAAAGGTCAGTGATGGTCTGTTAACATGTTGGGCATGTTGCACAAAACATGGCAGTGCGGTGCAACAGTGCATAGTGCATGCAATGTGTTGCAGGTATGGGGCATAAGCTACTAACACAAATGGTGCAACTCAGGGATATATGATAACTACCACTATAATTGTCTAAGCCGAATGCCATCTGCCATGTCATATGCATGTTGCATGCCATTGGGTGCCATAGCATGTGTCTGTCTGTGTATCTGTCTGTGTATCTGTCTGTCTGTGTCTGTGTGTGTGTGTCTGTCTGTGTGTGTGTGTGTTTGTGTGTGTGTCTGTCTGTGTGTGTGTTGTGCTATATAACTTGTAATGTACAGTTCGTGTCTGCCCCCACAGGTGTTGATGTAGGTGCATTGCCCTTCTGCGGTCCTCCTGATGTTAGTGTCCCCACAGACTCTAACAGTGATGATGAAAGGATGATTGAGGCACAGACAGGGTTGTCTAGGGATGAATCTATGCCATTGGTTGCCATTCCACCTGTATCCCCCTCATCCCTGCACACAGTTCTCCTGCCTACACATACCCCATCACCAGTGGCAATAGAGAAAGGACAGTTGGTGGATGGTAGTATGGAACAGGGATGTGTGGAGACTATGGAAGGTGCACCTGCACACCATGATCCCAGCCAACTGATTGGTGATGTCCCACACAGGCATGTGCCCAATGCTGCTCATAGGAGGACCACTGGCCAACATGCCCCTGCAAGACAAAGCACATCAGCTGGCATCACCAGACTCATGTTTCAGGCTATAATGGAGGCACAGGCATGTGCTGAATGGCACAACAGAGAAGTTCTGAGACTTTAGAGGGCTGCTGTCCATTCTTTAACTGACAACATCCAGGCAATTGCAAATGCTCACCATCATCTTGCAGATGTCTTGGATAGACAATTGGGTGACATGGTGGGAGTCCTTGACCATGGCATGTCAATCCTCGAGCATGGAATGTCTGCACTGGAACATCTGGTGGGAGTGAGGCATGGGGCATGTGGACATAGGCCAGCTGCATCACCCGTTGAAGGTCTACGTGAACATGCTACTTCACATGCCCGCTCCCATAGTGGCGGTAGCATCAGCAGTGCAGCTAGTGCGATGCTGTCCATACCAGCACACAGCAGGCCATGTGCAGATGGTCCTCTATGGTCCCAACAGGGACACGGTTCCAGTGGGCATGTGTCATCAGACAATACCCAATCTGGACCTCTATCTAGTAGTGCCCGTGCAACCCCTGGCAGGCACAGGTCACATGGCTGTGGCCGGACACCATGAACTGTGGAATGTACAGTCTACAGCTGTCAGTAATACCCCAGTGTAGACCAGCCACATGCCAGACCTGTGTATATACATACACACACCAGAAACAAATGTAGGACACCTCAACACACACAAACATAACATCCACACATGCCCAATGATATTAACCCTAACCCACACACATGATGTCATCCAATAGTGCAGCCTGGGCCTCTGGCAAACATTATCACCCTGTGCATATGATGTTCCCTGTGCCGCATCCCTGTCAGCCACATCATCGGTGCATGGACATGCTCATATGGTCTAATGCACAGGGTGAACATTCTAGGAAGACAATTGTAGATTAATATTGTTGAGTAGTGTTTGACAGGCAACGGACATACCATGTAGTATAAATGTAGAATGCATTTAGTACGTCTGACAGTATGTATCATATGTAACAGTAACTGCATGTTGATCTTGATATTCTGCCTTCCTCTTTCAGGTGTAATTGCATGTGCCGGGGAATGTCAGTGTTTGCGGTTAGTGTCCCATATGTAAATGTTGACTACTCACAGGTCTGTATGACAATACCTGCATGCACTTTGTAGTTTCCATATCACAGTTTTACTCCCCCATGTTTCAATTATGTTTACTGATCTAATGATCCAAGAGCATGATAGCTGTGTAGTAAGCTACTGTGTTCAGAGCCGTCACATCCATAGTGGGTGACATCACAGGTATAGTTACCTGGAGCGGGGAGGAGGTAAACGAGTGGTATAGCAGATGACAAGGGTAAAGGCCAGTGAAAAAAGTGGCTTCTCATTGGGAAGCAGTAATACCTGCTTTCATGACAGGATGCAAACACAGACACACACACTCAGGGATTCACAGACACAGTAACACACCCACACACTCAGAGATTCACAGACAATAACACACACTCTGATACACACACACATAGTTGCCAGTGTTGGGATGAGAACCCCTGCCTATGTGCAAATCATCATTATAATACTACGCAATTACAAGATGCACCACAGAGATTACACATGTACAGGTAGTCAGAATGGCCTAATATTGAGGACATCAACAGGTAGCCCCACTACTGAGTAGTCATGTCCAAACATCTGTCCATACCTAAAGTACAGCTTACTGTACTTTGAGCATATCACCATATACAGTTGGCAATGCTGAGGCTGCATTGCAACAGCATGATGTACTAAGACAGCAGTCACCTTCAAACATCAGACACTGCACACGCATGGAATCTAAACACACATCAATACATGTACACATATGCAGTCTCCATCAGTAAGTGGAGTGAATGTGGGGTAGGGGGTTCATCAGTCGGCTATGTAACAACAAGCCTCACCCCAGGATGTACATGTTTACAGGTGGTTAGAATGCCCTTCTAATATTGATGACATCAACAGGGATACTAGATTGCATTGAGTGGATGGGGGAAGGGGGCCTTAACATTTCACTATGGTAGAATACAGCCTCACACCAGGGACCAGACAGCCATACACACACACACACACACACACACACACACACACACACACACACACACACACACACACACACACACACACACGCACTGTGGCATTCACAAAGATATACACCTATGTCACCCACATACAGACACTTGACATGTGTGAGATTCAACCACCTGCCTATGCCTTTCTTTCTACACTTCACTCTGTACTGATGTCTACCACAGTGTTTAGGAGAGGGAAAACATTTGGGATGTATCCCCCACCATACGTGACATATATGGACATACACCCACACGTGCCAATGCTGTGAATCAAACACCTGCCTATCTCATGATAGGCATTACAGAGTTACAGCACTATCACACATGCTACAAAGCATACTGACTCTTTCTTTGCCACCTGTGCTAATATATGCAGAATATATGCAGAGGGGAGGTGTTACTGTTACAGGTGTCAAGAGGTTTGCCTTCAGTGTCACCCTTACTGCATTCTACGTTGTGTGTCTTCCATTTCAATTAACAGAACCATCACATAGGCATTACACAGGTTATTGTAGGAATGGTTGTAACACACCTGTGAGCTGTCCTCAGTAATCATTCATCTTAGTAGTCATGTCCAAACATCTGTCCATACCTAAAGTACAGCTTACTGTACTTTGAGCATATCACAATATACAGTTGGCAATGTTGAGGCTGCATTGCAACAGCATGATGTACTAAGGCAACAGTCACCTTCAAACATCAGACACTGCACACGCATGGAATCTAAACACACATCAATACATGTACACATATGCAGTCTCCATCAGTAAGTGGACTAGCAGGTCAAGAGGATACATTCCACACCTTCCCCACACCATGTGTGAAGCCTAGCCGAGCATTACACCATAATGGATGTTGTATTCATGTACTGGTAGGACACACAACCACCTTCACTGAGTAGCCAAGTGTACATTCATGCCAGCAGCACATATCATCAAGACACACATACAGCAATATTCCATGTCATGATCCCATAAACTGTTACTTGACAGTTCCATGGTGAAGCCAGGGCATTGTAATGTGCAACAGTGAGCACTTCATATATGCCACACACACCTCATGATTACTAGAAGAGTGCCAGCAATGTGCTCTGTTTGAGCTAGGCATTACACTCATTCAAGCCTGTGCAAGGTCTGTGACTTGTAAACATCTCACCCCAGCATGTTCTGGCTATTGTGGTAATAAGGTTAATGTCCAGACAGCACACAGCATGCATGGCTTGCAATTGTTGACATGGGGTATATGTAGGGGCTGTGGGCACACATGGCTATACATCTCATGGACATATCACCTGTAACTACTCAGGAACATACAGACCATAGCTGTATTTCCCTGAGTCTGTCAATACAGACCATGTGTGTAGGTCCTATGATCCTGTTATTTGGGTATGTTTGTAGGCATTGCATTAGGTGGACATGTCTAATGACAACATGTCTAATGACATACATACCGCATAGGTTACTGTATGATATGATAGGTGTCATGGGTGACCAGTAGACTGGGAATATTACCTCTGTCAACACATATATCAAATCTTATGTACTGTTATCATTCAGCAGCCATGGACCTATCTGTCATGTGCATGTGTGTAATGAATGTAGACACCTGTATGTAGAAAGGACAACAGCTATGGTATTTTCATTTATGTTGTGTGAGTGTGGGATGTACATATCCAGGGCAGGTACATTTAGGTCATATCCAACCATGAGGGTGTTGTTAACTGGTGTACAGCAACAGTCGACTGTGTTAATGCTGACAACATCCGAGGGACCCTGGTATGTGTACAACTGACCTGGTTGCAAACAGTGGTATAATTGCATTGCATAACACATTATGCAACTGTGGCAGTACATGGGTACCTTGCACAGTTGATGTAGGGCTAGGTACAGTCCACCAATCGAAGGTTATTTGGTGTTCTACCATACTATGTCATACCACATGTATGGATATGTGTTGATAGTCTGAGGACATGGTGGTGGATGTATGAGGATACACCCTAGAATGCAGCTTTTGCCATGGTCACCTGTACCTGACTCATCTGTGATGACTTATATCAGAGTAGTGGTCTTTACTTCTGAGTAGCTTTTATGAATATGTGGACACCACCACCTGGAATGGTCCATACCAGTGTTATGGCCCACATGTCTGGATCTGAGTTATATGGTGGTAGTGCAATTGTGCACTACAGAGCCTTCAGCCAGGTGTTCCTCACTGCACAGATGTCAGTATTCCCCATTGTAGGTTCTACATTGAGCAAATGGATTACAAAAGTCACACATCTAGCACTGGTTAGCATAAGCATCCAATTAAATTGTCTTGTAGGTGTCAGGGTGTTACTTCTGTGTTTAGGACTTTTGCCTTGGAATGCCACTATATGGGTAAATGTGACCTAGGTATTATCCACAATCCCTTGAATCATGGATGCATGTGCTGTGTGACAAAGGCTTGTCTTTCAGTCATGACATACCGGAATGACAGACACTGGACAGCCTCATAATTACAGCCAGACATTGGCTCATTGTTTTGGTCAAGCAGTTGCCACTCATACCCTGACATCACTGTTTGTGGCAGTAAAGTGGTTGGTATCAAATGCTACAACTAAGATGACGGACACCAGCAGATGCTTTGTATATGACCAATGTCAGATATACTTAGTGTAGCAGTCCTGCTAATAATGACAACTACTAACACAGCCAGGAGAGGTCATCTTGACACCTGCACCTCAGTACCATTAGACAATGGGGCTCACATATTATGTTTGCACATGCCACTGTTCAAATTATAATACCACTGTCCACAACCTGCTATCAATGTATGCCTTTCAGGGCAGCAATGTGTGTGACACATGCTGTAGTTAACATCCACTTGTGTGTCCCAGTTAACCTATTGTCTGTCACTTCCACACATCCATGATTGTGTATACTTCACATATATATGTCAGTACTTCATGTACATGTATGGATGTGTATCACACAGCACAGACACAGGTATTTAATTTACGGGCCACATACAGGTATCTGGTAGTAACCCTGTATGATGTGCATATATACTGACAGTTAAGATGTACTTACCTGTAAATCTGTGTGTTTACAATAGGGGTCCATTACAATGTGTTCTGTATATATAAGTGTATGAGCATGCACACTGTGGCCTTCCGTGATTAGGATCAGAGTGCATTCTAAACAGCCCTGTGCTACTGAGTG
>NC_056747.1:992173049-992238049 GCF_019279795.1 Protopterus annectens
GTGATTTAGAACTGTGGTAGGGATCCATCCATAATCATGGCAGTTATGTATGTTTTCTGTGTGTTTCAATGTCTGTGTAGGGAGCAATGCATTGTACCCTACTCACTTGCAGGACATTTACAATGCCCTACTTTGGTACTCCTGCTGATGTCATACCTTGTAAAATACACCTCTGGGGAGCAAGTTCCCTAGTAATCCTCGTGGTGCATCCTATATCCTCTCTATACAGTAGTGTGATATCAATCTTGGCCATGGGTTCTATACCCACACATGTCGGTTGTGTTGCGTGTGTCTCACTGCCTGTTTTGTAAGCAATGCATTTTGGGCTACTCACTTGCAGGAAATCTGAAATGCCTTACTTTGGTAAACCTGCTGATGTCATTCCTTGTGAAATACGCTGTTGGGGATGGAGTAGCCCAGTAATTTCTGTAGTGCATGCAATAAATGCGTAATGCTGTAGTGTGATAAACTAGCTAGGTAGGAGTTCTCTTCCATGATATGGCAGGTGTGTGTGTGTGTGTGTGTGTGTGTGTGTGTGTGTGTGTGTGTGTGTGTGTGTGTGTGTGTGTGTGTGTGTGTGTGTGTGTGTGTGCTTGACAGTCAGAGCCTGTGTGGAGGTGGCTGTGAATGTCTAACCACTGGACATGTTGAGGAGCGAGTTTTGTAGCTTTCCTATATGGTGGCCATATTATATGTCACAATGCCCACCTCACGAGGTTTACAGATTTCAATCAGCCAAGAGACTGGGTTGGCAAGCCATACCCCTACATCTGGCAAAAGGCCTGGTGAATGCAAGTAAGCAACCCTATTACCCAGAATACGGTCTGAACCCATGTGTCATACACAAACACACTTGCCTAGAATATCCTGCTATGTTGCTAGTACCCTGCACATTGTTGACAGATATTAGGCATGGTGTGATTGCAGTGGGCCGCAGAGGGCATGGTACCCTGTCCAACAGTACAATAAGCACATAATTGTGAACAATGCGCCTTCACTATGTTCCCCACTGGACACCTGCAGCATATGTGGTGCCATCAAATGTGATCCACAAAGGAAAAAGACATGCAATGCCTTACACACATGCCCTGTATGGACAGATGCCACTGAAACCAGAGAATACCTGTATCATGCTATCATTGCAGGTGCAGGGTCAACCTGCTGTCTATTAGCAGGTCCTGTCACACCAGGCCAGTATTGGCACAGGCCAGTATTGGCACATCTGATGATAACAGTCAGTGTACACAACATGTGCCAGGCAAACCAGGTACATTTAAACATGTCACTGTACATTATTTTGGGACATGCACATCCCAGGCATTGTCCATGTCAAGGACTATCAAACACAGACATGGCATGTATTGCAAAGCAATGACCACACACAATGGTAACCAGGATGACAGGACAGGTCATACAATACCCATCTGTGTGGGACATTACAGACACTACAACCCTGAACTACAGTGTAGACCGTTGTCAAGTGGCCTGATGCTAAGGATTACCCCTCACCCAACCTTGTACAGCCATCTTGCACAGCCAAACACTACATACCAATGAAGCAATGCACACATGCATGTCAGTACTGGCACCTTGTTCACCAAGTCCCCAGCCATGTGTGCTACACCTAATGTATGTCTAATGTATCTCTGTTGCAGATGTCACTCACCAGCACACATATATGTTCTTACAGCACACCAACATTTCAGCTATGTGGCACATGAAGTAACTGCATGCACTTGTAATAGTAATGGCTAGTCAGTCAGGGGTTTGAACCCCATGTGCTGGTAGGTGTGTGACAGACAGTGCTTAGGTTTTAGTCTCTCAGCCCTTCTCTGATGTACTTTGCCTCTGTCTGTCCCTCCCACGCACTCTCTGGTGGATGTTGAGTTGTACACCTGCTCAACAGCAGCTTGTGTTTTGTAAGTGATGGTCATGATCAGGTGATGGCCTCTGCACTTATTGCAGTCCTCCTCTAGCTGATTGCATGTGGAACAGCTGTGGTGACATTCCCATAGCCAATTACATGGAAACACAATACAATATCTAGGAACATCATGTCGGTGGCTGCCCATGACAGCTGCTGTGAGTGGAACCTGGATCTGGTGTTTGGTAAACAGCATCACAGATGATATCTAGATATTCCTCAAACAACATGCACAGTGGAAAATAGCCTAAAGACAGGAAGGTGATGTGCTAGACATGACTAGAGCATGTAAGTGTAGCTATGCTTTATTGAGACTACTGCCAATTTAACAGGTTGTGTGTGGTAATGGCTAGTCTGCATGTTTTAATAACCGAGAAGACAGTGCTCTGTTTGTGAGGAAACCCCCATTTGTAGGGTTATCTGTGGACTGGTCAGTGTGTGGAACCATTTGTTTCTTGTGTTACTCACAGAACACACATCTGTGAACTGAGGAAGCATAGTGTGAAGAATGCTGTCAGTACATGGTGATAATGATAAGCGTTACTGCCATTGCATCCCTGATTGGACATACGTCACATGAAACAGTGATATGACAGCCACTGCCTGAGGTTATCACAGTAACATGCCACTGTTCATAGCTGCCATCACAAGTCATCTACGCTTTGTACAGATGTCATGCAGTATACATGCATGTGTTGTGCTCCCTCTGCAAATGTATGACATCTGTTGTTTTGGGTTGATGGTCATATCTATGCATGCTGTTATAAGTAATCCTGAATGTTGTTGACTATCACTAAGCCATATATGTGTTAAAACTGCAACACCATAGGCTGCATGTGATTGGAGGTCCCAGTGGAACCACCTGTCCCACTTCAGCTGGCCATGGCACTGAGCACCAGCATGTCTGGGGCCCAGCCTTGGACCTCCACCTCTGTTGGCTCTGCACCACCTTCTGGTGAAACCACCACGGAGGATGGGGCTTGCCCCGCTGGGAGCAGGTCCAGACAGGAACTTGTCAGCCATCGTACAGTCCAGGATGTGGTGCATAGGGGGCTTAGAAAGGGGTTTTGAGGCCAGATACACCAGCTCGAGGGCAGAGTGTCACATTTAGAGGGTGAGCCTGCCTCTCCTAAACAGCCCCCAGCACAGCCACCTTTGCAGCTGTGAAGGTGCAGTTGTGCCTGGCCATGGGTGGGGAACTCCATCCCACTGTTTCCATTTGGGGGCTCATGGGCTTGTGACTGCCAGACACCCCTCCCCGTCCAAGATGTACCCCCCACATGTGTCATATACCACCCCTGATTGCTGTCTTGTCTGTCATCCTACCCAACCTATCCTCCACAAGCATACCTACTCTCCTTCCCCAACATCCCACTCTCACCTTACAAAAACAGAAACAAAAAGCCAATCTGTTCCTAGAACAACATTTGCCCCATACATAGCTGTCCATTTCACACATGTGTCCACTGGACACATGTAACCTTTTTAATTTGCATCACAACATGCTACTGTTGTCCTCACCCTCTCTCAGGCACACTATCCTGGTATGCACATGACTCCTAAAGGTTCCAGGTACACATGATGCAGATGACCCCATTGTACACACAACACTACCAGTCCATCTATGGTAACCCCATTTAACTTTTTAATGATGATGATGTCGCACACTGCACCTTGCAAGAGTACTGCTCTCACATCATGATTGGACAGGAACTGTTTTGTTGATGTAAATAAAATGCAAAAAGTAATCTACTTGGCCAATGTACAAATGTTTGCATGTATTAATGACACATGTCTGTCTGAGGGAGTCTTGATATTACATAGGATACACCACTACATAATACAGGAGTTGCAGGTGTTTCTCTTTTGATTCATTTTTAATGCTTTGTTGTCACATGGTATGTTCTTGATATATCTATATATATCTATATCTATGTATGTATATATATATATATATATATATATATATATATCTGGACATAAACACACACACACACACATACATCTACATAATGGAATACATTTCTTATACTGTTGAATGACTGTGCTGGATGCTATGTTTGTGATAACATCCAATGTCTGTATATCTGCTGTGGCTTAGTGACAAGTCACATTGGCTGTGGTGTGCAGGGTCCTGGTTTCGAGCCTTGCAGAGGCCATTTATTTTGTTGCTGGGCAGAACAAGGGCCATTGGATACGGAGTGATTAAGGCACTTTTCAGCAGTTGTGAGCGGGTGTGCGTGGGTTTGCGCGATGGTAAGCAGTGGTTACTTTTGGTTACAGTTCCTTACACTCAGTTACCTCCTTGATTGCTTAACCTGTGTAGGCATTGCTTACCCCCATGCAAACAGGCTGAAATCCACTCACTGCTGCTTAAAAGTGCTTACTCTCACTTACCCCCACGCTAATTTCTTTAAAAGAAAAGAAAAAAGGAGTGATAGGAAAGTGGTGAAAATGGGGCACAAAGAAGGAAAGACAGTAGGCAAGGTAGCTAGGGATGTACAGGAAGGGTGTAGGGAAGGTCCATAGCTGTCTATTTCTTCTACAGCAATGGCTGTGCATATGCAATAAATTCGGCTGCACATTTGGACACTCACAACCCTGAGAGAAGGGTTAGGACAACAATAGTATGCTGTGATGTCAATTAGAAACATTTACATGTGTCCAGTGGACATGAGTGAGAAATGGACAGCTATGTATGGGGCATGCTTTTTTTGCAGGAACAGATTGACCTTTTTTTTCTTTTATTTTAGGTGAGAGTGGGATGTTGGGGAAGGAGAGTAGGTATGATCAGGGAGGATAGGTTGGGTAGGATGACAGATAATACAAACAAGACACATACAGGGGTGGTATATGACACATGTGGGGGGAACACCTTGGATGGAAAGGGGTGTTTGGAAGTCGCAAGCCCATGAACCCACAAATGGATACAGTGGGACTGAGGTCTCCACCCATGGGCAGTCACCACTGCACCTTCACAGCCCAGAAAGTGGCTGTGCTGGAGGCTGTGTAGGAGGGGCAGGCTCACCCTGTAGTTGCACCATTCAGCCTTCAAGCTGGCATAGGCAGTCTCAAATCTACCTGTCAAGCTCCGTACGCACCACTGCCCAGACCATACCATGGGTGACAGGTTCCTGTCTGCTCCCACTCCCAGGGTGGAGGCCGAGCCTCATCCCCTGCAACATTTCCACCCAAAGGTGGTGCAGGGCCAATGGATGAGGAGGTCCCAGGCTGGGCCCCAGATGTGCTGGTGCCCGGTGCCATGACCAGCTGAGGTGGGACAGGTGGGTCCGCTGGGACTGGCCTTCCCATATGAGCTATGTTGTAGCATGTTTAAGGCAGATATGTGTTAGTAATAGTCAACAGCATTCACGATTAGTTATAACAGCATGCATAGGTATTCCCATTACCCAGGGCACCAGATATAACATAGTTGCAGAGCAGGCAGAACACATGCATATGTGGGTAAACAGTGGCCATTACAACAACATGCAGGTTTCATTGATGGCAACAGGACACCAATATGGGAGTATTTTAACATGGCACATGCATAGAAACAGATGTGAATATTTATAAACCAATAGGACATATGTCCCAACAAAGGTTAGGAGTGTAGACATACCAAATGAGTTGTGAAAATCGGTTATTTTTGCATATGGTAGGGGTGAGAGAGAGAGAGAGAGTTCAATTAACAACTAATAAATCCTTGTAGTTTTCACAACATTCATAGTCATTGTTGTCTGTCTGTCCCTTACATGTATTATTACACTACCCAATGATGTTATATTGTACAATGGTATGTTTGTAGATTAGTATGTACGGGACCTGTGTCTTACATACAGGCTTGACAAGATGCAGGTGTTAATGCAACATGTTTTGAGACTGCTGACTGTTGTCATACACTTTGGGTGAGATGCTGGGATGACAGATATGTTTGCATGTACATTCTCTGACTATGTACAAGTCTGACTATTAGTTATATGTCATTTACAGCTGCCTACATTTCTTGGATCATCAAACTAATTTGTCAGGGGAACAGGGCAAATGGCAGGTGATGTGGGCCATTTATCAGGACATATTGGGCAGATTGCAACAGTTGAAGGGTATGAATAAGTAATAATGTGTATTATGATATTTGTGCTCATGATGTATTTCCTTTTGTTTAAATGTGGAGCTTTTCTCCCCGGGCCTCTGCTGAAAATGGAAATATATCCAGTTGGACTAGCCCAGTCAACAAATGTAAAATAAATAAATAAATAAATAAATAAATGAATATGCATACCACTTTCTATTTGAGCATTCTAGCATAGTCTGTACAGTTGTTAAGTGTATACATTCATACGGCTTTCTCACTGAACATTCTAACAATCTGTGTGCAGTTGTGTGGAATGATTATGCATACAACTCACTGGCGCTCCTGGGATCCAAAGCCCTGCTGTGTGTGACAAAAGCTTTACAGTTAAGATCACTGTACACTATGCTATTCGCAATTGTTGTGTGGCTTTGCAATGCATTTTGTCTAATATGACTGACCTGTTTGCACTTCCGATATTGTTATGCAGCACTTCATACACATATTATCTGCATACCACAGTGTGGGTAACACTGCTTACTACAACAGTGCTATTTAATAACTGCAACAGTACAACAACATATGACTGCAGAGTAAACAGAAGCAATGCAGAGGTTACACCTTTATTCGCAGCATATTACACAATTATGTATACTGGTACAAAACTTTCTTACATTTATTTGTTATGACAGTACATGCAGGCTATTTACTAACCTGCCTCACGATGCATCCTGTGCAGCCTAGCATCATGTTTCACAGCACGCTCATCTGCAGCTGTCAGAGAAGTACAGTGATATGTAGCCATACCTATCCATAGTATACACAAGCTAGGCAATTATTAACTATGTAGTGGAAGGAGTACTTACTCATTTCTGGGGCATTCTGCATCTGCCTTGCTTCCTGGATCCACTGTTCCAGGACAGCCCCCCTCTGCTGCTTCAACTCTGCATGATGGTGCCTGACCTGCTCACCAGTCTGGGAGATACGTGTGGTGCTAGTGAGGTCACGGGCGAGACTGTCCCAGGCCTCCGTTTTGTACTGCGAGCCCTGGTACTGGCCCTGCAGTAGTCTCCTGTCATGGTGCTTTACCAGGAGCCATACCATGAATTTGGACTCATGGATGCCCCAGTGCTGCACTTTAAAGCGAGTGCCTTCTCCCACTTCAGCCATTCTGCCTGCAGGGGGATGCTACAACCAGTTATGAGCTGTATTCCCACCTCTTCAGTTTAAGTAGGGCCAGATTCCTGCACTTTTCCATAATTGGCCGGTTTTGAAAAGGCTAAGCTATGGGCACACCTGCTTACTTCAGGTTGGCACTGCTTAAAAAGGTGTACCTGTGTTCATATTGTATTGGCTTCCCTAGACATTGCTTACAATTACTTAGTTGGGCTGTGCTGCAGTTAGCATTGCTTATTGGTTATCTAGCATTATATTTGCCTTTGTCAAAGATGTCTTATTCATTACAGGTTATATATGTGTCTGGTATCCGTCATTCATGTGTACATACACTGTATGGGGTCCTGGGGACTTTATATCTTTATTACAGTGGCACCTCAACACTATGTTTACTGCAGTACTCCAATTCACATATTTATGGTCTGTGGCAGGTTATAGCACATTACACTGTACATAGATTCAGTTCACATATTTGACTTGATTTCCCTGTTGTGAGGATTTGTTTGCTGATATCTCCTTTATATGTATTGCTATCATGGCCTAGTGGTTTATTATTATGACTGTGATGTACAGGGTCCAGCGCTCTAGCCTTGCAGAGGCTGGTTATTTTGTTGCTGGCCAGAACACGAGCTGTTGAGTACAGAGTGATTAAGGCACTTTAAAGCAGTTGTGAGCGGGTGTGTGTGGGTTTGCGTGGAGCTAAGCAATGCTAACCTCTGGATACAGTTTCTTACACTCAGTTAGCCTCTACATTGGTTCACCAGTGTGATACTCACATACCAGCACCCAAATAGGCTTACACCCGCTTGCTCCTGCACTTGCAAATGCACTGCATTTGGTGTTTGTATCTGACACTCACACCCCTGGGTGGGGGTGAAGACCACAATAATACCTTCTATGCCTATTACATTGGCTTGCATGCCTACAGTGAGGTTTTGTGACCATGTGTTTGTAGGTGTTGTGTATTGGGTTATGCAACGACACATATGGTCATACCGTACTTAGCCAATTAAACTAGAGTGTGCTGCGGTGAGACCCATATTGGGAATGGCTGTCCATTAGGCGTAAGCATGCTGGTCGACTGTACGGAATCCGCGGCCTTGCCAGAGTTTGCTTCATACTATTGGTGTGTTCCTCTTACAATCTGCACCTGTCTGGCAAATACCTGGGAACTGACACCATTAAATACAGACAAGTAATTTGGTTTAGGACCCCACATCCTTCAGCCAAATCATGCTAATGCATAACCTATTATTCTATCAGCTTTCTAAGGTTGTAAGTGGAATATGTGCTTTCCATCCCTATCAGACCTCTCAAACAAGTGGGGACAAATTTCAACTGAATCAGGGACAAGTCAAGAAACACTCAGGGACAATCAGGGCCACTTTTAAAATATTAGTGCTATTAACTTGAAACATTGACAGAATCAGAGCATGTGAATTAATACACATTTTCAGAAGTAAAAGGAGTTTATAACACTTAATTATTGCCATTATTCATTAAGTGTAATTCACCATCTTTCCTCCAAAAGTCAGTAGTTTTAGGAGGGATTAAGAGGGACAGAGTTAAAATTTGAGTCAAAATCAGGGACGTCCCTAAAAATCACGAACAGTTGAGAGGTATGGTACCTATTTGCTCCACCAATGGTTTATGTCCTGTCCAGTGGATTTGCTCTTAGGGCTTGTGAGGTATGGGTGTAAGCTCTGCCCATTTCAGAATATTGCTTACATCCCTGGGGCAGTCCTAATACAACTGCACCAGCCAACACCTGCACTCCTAGGCCCATAATTGCATACCCATAGTTCCCCCACCTGCCCCTCCTCTACAGCATTCATCCTTACTGTGGGTGCAGGTGGAGTCTAACCACACCACTACACATTGCCCACTCTCTGCGTGTCAGGACCCATGTTGTACGTTGTGTCGACCCATGGGTTATCAGGCTTGCACAACCTACTGGTCCATGTACGTCTACAGCCTTGTTTGATGACTCATGACAGGAACTGACTCCAATAATCAGCAATTTTTGGGGTGTCCCACAAGGGATATTGATGTTTTGTTTCAAGATTAGACCTGGCAGGTCTCTCCCACTGGTAGTATCCTGCCTGTGGTCTGGGAAGCAGTGGTGTCTTTACTTTTATTATGCGTCTGTATGTATCACCAGACTTCAACAATTGACTAAGCTTCTGGTGTCATTTTAAAGGGATCCAGTATCTGTCTGCCTTGGATGACATGATCGACAAGCCACAATGCTTTGCCAGAGATGGCCTGCACCTGTCGGCCCTGGGATTCTGGATACTGGCTAAGGCTCTAGCCAACCCTATAGTGCCTTTTTTAGGCAATGTTCAAATGACAAATTCACCACCCTAACAGGTACAGGCAAGAAGAATCTGAGGGTATTGCTACTCAATGCTAGAAGTCTAAACCTCAAAATGGACTCTCTCGAGGCACTCCTTAAAATGGAGAACATCGACATCTGTGCAGTGACAGAGACCTGGTTCAAAGCTCCAGAGAATACCCCTGCATTACCAGGCTATAATTCATACCACACCTTTCGGCCACCTAACCTGGACCGAAACACTAAAGTTGGAGCAGTGTCCATATTCATTAAGGATATCCACACCTACAGGCTAGTTGCTCAGCATAATGCATCCGAGATTATCCAAGTGCAACCAACTCTGGGCATGACCGCAATCCAAATTGTAGCTTGCTCAGATCCCCCACCATGCCCCAGGATTCCCACTCCTCATTTCTTAATACACTGGAAAATATTAGGGTACAACCTAACACCCTAATAATGGGTGATTTCAACTACCCTACTATTAACTGGGAAAATTACTTGTGTACCAACACTTATGCTCAATTTTTTCTGGAATTCATAAATTCCAATGCCATGGATCAACTTATCCACACCCCCACCAGAGGCAGCAATATCCTAGACCTGGTTATTACCAACATGGGCAACCGGTGCTTCACACCAGAGGTCAGTTCCTCATTGGTCAGATCCGACCATAAGCTAATCACCCTAGACATCCACATCCCTCCCCCACCCCCCATTAGGGAAACCACAGTAAAAAATTTCTCCAAAGCCAACTTCACGCTTCTTAAGACAGAAGTGGCAAACTTCATGACACCCATGCTGACGGACAATAGAAGTATGACTGCTGAATCCTACACAAATGCACTTTATAAGCACTTACATGAGTGCATGGATCATGCAATCCGTAACAGAACCAAGACATTATCCTCCAAAAAAAGGAAGCCAATCTGGTGGTCCCCTGCCATAAACAAACTCTACAACAGAAGAAAGAAACTGTTGCAAAAAAAGAGTACAATCCCATGATTGGAGAAACTCCCTGGTCAGCTTCAGTAAGAAGCTGAGATCCCTCATAAAATCCTCCAAAGCTAGTTATGAAAACAAAATCGCCACTGACTCTAAAGACAACCACAAAGCATTATATAGCTATGTCAAGAATCTCAATGGCAACACTCAGATCTGCTCTGAGTTACAGCACAATGACACTAAATATACAGAACCAATGGATATTGCCAACATCCTGACAGATAGGTTCAGTACTAACTTTACCCCTCTGTCATCCCCTAAAGGGCCCATCTCTATACCAGAAGAATGCAAAGTTCCTGTAATCATGGCTGCACAGGTAAAAAACACACTATCCAAAGCCACGAACACAGCATCCATGGGACCTGACGACATTCCAGGCTGTGTCCTACATGAACTAGAGAACGAACTGGCACCGCACCTAAGTACCATGTTCAATCATAGCCTCACCTCAGGCTATGTGCCCACTGAATGGTGCACAGTGACAGTTATCCCACTCCACAAAGGGGGAGCCACCACAGGCCCTGGAAACTACCGCCCAATTAGCCTAACGAGCCTGGTCTGCAAGGCTATGGAGCATATCATCATGGAACTATAAACAATGACATTGGTAATCTCCAAACTCAGGACCCCACCCAGTTTGGGTTTGTAAAAATCAGATCATGTCTCCTAAACCTGATAGACTTCTTTGAAGCAGTCACCAAAGCCGTAGATGAAGGTAAGGAGGTTCACACAGCCTATCTAGATCTCGCCAAGGCATTTTACACCATCCCCCACTCTGGAATTATAGATAAACTCACTAAACTAGGTATAAATCCCTATGTCACAAGATGGGTTGCCAACTGGCTCACTGACAGAACCCACACTGTGAAAGTAGCAGACTCCAAATCCAGCTTCAGACCAGTGACAAGTGGATTACCACAGGGTTCAGTCCTGGGTCCTCTCCTGTTTGGTATCTACTTCTCTGAAGTACAGGCCAACACAGAAGGTCTTTGGCTAACGAAGTTCACAGATGACTGCAAACTAGGAGCCATAATCAAAACACCAAAAGATGTGGACATCCTACAAAAGGGCCTTGCTGAGACAGATGCCTGGTGTCAAAGCCATGGCCTCAAGCTCAATGCCAAAAAGTGCATTGTCATTCCTTTTGGTAAAAACTCAGTACCCATGAACTACCACATAGGTGGTAGTCTACTTAACACTGAAAGTGTGATAAGAGACCTTGGGACACAGGAGGACAGTAGTCTCTCCTTTGATAATCACATCGCCACAGTAGTCAGGAAATCCTTCTATGTGGCACACCTCATCACAAAAGGTTTCTCATCCAGGAAAAAAGAGTTAATTGTTCCCCTCTACTCGTCACTCATTAGACCCATTATAGAGTACAATGCCCCTTTTGGTATGTACCTCACAAGACATCTACAACAACTGGAAAGGCCACAGAAATACCTCACAAAGAGGATCAACAGTCTCAAAGAGATGCCCTATGCAGACCGTCTCAAAAAACTGCAGCTTTACTCCTTGGCATATTGCCTACTCAGAGGCGATCTCTGCCTAACACACAAAGCTATGTCAAACCCAGAGCTTTTAGACATGCTCCACTTAAAGAAATCCCAATCCCTATGAGCTACACGCTCTAGGGACCTAAACCTCGTCACCACAATAAACAGAACATGCTGGAGGGATAGATTCCTGTCCCAGAGACTTCCCATACTCTGGAACAAACTACCTATCTATATCAAACAAAGCTCCTCATTAGCACTGTTCAAGAAAAATCTTGATGAGTGTATGGGAGATAGGAAATTCACCCCGGGGATCACTTCTGTGGCTCTGCTCGACAGTGGCACAGGAAGATAATTTTCTTGGGTGGCGAAAGCCAGGGTACCTTTGGCTAGGCTTATAAAGGCCCTAGGGCCAATAGCCTTGTACCTACCTATGAACCTAGCTGGGGGGGTGGGTTGATGCTACATGTTACACGTTGATTGAACCCCTCACCCCCATATGCACAGCCTGTGAACATATGTAATTCATAACTGCTGTATCATATCCTAGCTATATACATTATATTTACACACACACACACACACACACACACACACACACACACACACACACACACACACACACACACACACACACACACACACACACACACACACACACACACATATATATATATATATATATATATATATATATATATATATATATATACATTACTATATACAGATATATCTGTATATGTATGCATACATATATATATTTATATATTGCTGTTTATATATATCTAACGACATATGGGTGTATGGGTGTCTGCATATCAAACGAAATAACCACAACTAACTAAAAACAACAGAATCCAAGGTGAGGAAATAAGGACTGCCTGCAGAATGTCACAGGAAAACTCACAGAAATAGCATAGTAATACTTTAATAGCCGCTTTCGTCAAGAGACTTCATCAGAATACAAGATAATAGAAACAATCTGCTTTAAGTAACACTTCAATCAACAATTAAGCAATCAATCAATAAAAATTTAAAATTTTTTTAAAAATTTAAAGTGCTAGTGACAGTCAGTTAAACAAAGGTGTTGTAGTGTTCTTATCAATGCATAACTTACGGTTTCTTAAAAAACATTTTATGTTAATTGTTTCATTTAAGCCTGGGTATTTATCAGATTTCAATCTGATTTGCCACAGTGCTTCTCTTTGTTCAACGTAATTCCTAAAATCACCCCCTCTCAGATCTGCTTTGCATACTTCAATGACAGTAAGTAAAAATTTCTTAAAGTTTTTACAAACCAAGGAATGTTTAAACAAAACGCTAGTTTCATCATGTGTTTTGATATTGTATAGGTGCTCGCGGATACGTGTTTTTAAGCACCGTTCGATCCTGAGATTCACACTATGTTTACAGTAGACGTAGTTTCTTTATATACCTGTATTCCCCACGAAGATGGGGTTGATGCTATACGCACTTTATTAAGTAAAAATAATGAATTTAATACAGGTCAAATTTCTACCATTTGCAGGTTTTTAGATATCCTACTGCATCACAATTATTTTTTGTTTGGGCAAACATACTACAGACAAAAAAGAGGTGTAGCAATGGGGTCTCCTGCTGCACCATCTTATGCCAACTTAGTAATGTCTTGGTGGGAAGAATTTTTTCTTAGCCCATTAAAAACTAATTTTCGAATACTGTTATATCATAGATTTGTTGATGACTTGATTTTTATTATCGAAGGGAACAGCAAAACAGTTGAGAACTTTCTTTTTGAAATAAATAGATCTGTAAGCTTTTTAAAATTTACCTCGGGTTGTTCAGGACTGTCCATTAACTTTTTAGATATTTCCCTGTGGTGGGACTCTACAGATGGTAGATTCAACAGTAAGATATACCGCAAGGAAACCTTCACCAACAGTTATCTTCATTTTCAAAGCGCACACCCCAAGCATATCATTAGGAACATTCCTAAGGGGCAATTCATAAGGGCATGTCGAATTACATCAAGTGAACACGACTTGCGAAATGAAATTGAATTCATAAAAAACATGTTTATTAGTAGAGGGTACACCACAGATATGTTGGAAGATATCATTTCAGAAGTGTTAAGTAAGAGAAATGCACATTATCCAGCATTGCTAAACTACAACGAGGTTTATAATACCACTGTTGTATCTCACAGAACAGATAAAAAAACAGTCCTAGATGAACTAGTTTGCTCTTTGGACATGAGTATTGAAGGGGTTTTTATTAAGAATTTAATTGAAAAGAATTGAAAAATTATACAGGGGAATTATGACATTTCAAAAGTTTTAGGGAAGAAACCCAGTTTTGTTTTTAGGAACACCTACAACATAAAAAAGGCATTAGAAGACAACAAGACACAGCAGGAGATTAACAGGGTAACTAGGAAAGGTATGTTCCCTTGTTACAACTGCAACATGTGTAGGTACCTGTCCCAAGGACCCTTAATAGTTATTGAAACTATTGATAAAACTTTTCAAGTGCCAGCATATGTTAATTGTTGCACCAAGGGGGTAATCTACATTAGCTTTTGTAGTTCTTGTCCAGCTTTTTATGTGGGAATGACCACTAGGTGCTTAAAAACACGTATCCGCGAGCACCTATACAATATCAAAACACATGATGAAATTAGCGCTTTGTTTAAACATTCCTTGGTTTGTAAAAACTTTAAGAAATTTTTATTTACTGTCATTGAAGTATGTAAAGCAGATTTGAGAGGGGGTGATTTTAGGAATTACGTTGAACAAAGAGAAGCACTGTGGCAAATCAGATTGAAATCTGATAAATACCCAGGCTTAAATGAAACAATTAACATAAAATGTTTTTTAAGAAACCATAAGTTATGTATTGATAAGAACACTACAACACCTTTGTTTAACTGACTGTCACTAGCACTTTAAATTTTTAAAAATTTTTTAAATTTTTATTGATTGATTGCTTAATTGTTGATTGAAGTGTTACTTAAAGCAGATTGTTTCTATTATCTTGTATTCTGATGAAATCTCTTGACGAAAGCGGCTATTAAAGTATTACTACACTATTTCTGTGAGTTTTCCTGTGACATACTGCAGCTGGTTCCTATTTCCTCACCTTGGATTCGGGTGTCTGCATATGTATATATCTATATGTTGGTATGTATATGTATTCTGTCTCTGTATGTATACATTTGTATTACGGAGAGGGAGAGGTATATCTCCATGTAGCTATGGGTAGATATACACACACATACCTCTAAATATATACATCTACATCTGGTTATTCCTTTCCTTGCCATGTAGATTGCACTTTGCTGCAGTGGGACTCGTAGTAGGTGTGGCTGCTCGTTGGACAATGCCTTTGCCCAATGAACACTTTTGCTTACATCCCTAGGGCTGTCCATATAGACCCACATCAGCCAACTCTTGCACACCTAGACCCATAACTAGCTACCCAGAGTTCCCCTACAGGCACCTCCTCTACAGCACCCATCCTTACTCTGGGTGCTGGTCGGGTCTGAACACATCACTACAAACTGGCCACTCTCCACTTCATGGGACCCATGTCATACATTGTCTCAACCCATGGGTCATTAGGCTTTCCTACCCTTCTATTTTGGGTATGTACACGTCCCGGCCAAAACATTCGGCGTATCACCTTATTTTGGTTATATGTCAATTTTTGGGGTGTCCCGCAAGGGACACTCCTGTCTGTGTTCCATGATTAGACTTCACGGATGCACTGTGTACCCCCCTGGTTGTATTCTGCCTGTGGTCTTGGTAGAGTGGACTAATTACATTGTATATGGGTTTGTGTTTATGCTTCCTCTGTCCGGCTGGGGGGGGGGGGTCATGCTACGTGGTACATGTTTCTTGCTTTAGCCCCTAACTTCCATTGGCATAGCCTGTGAACATATGTCAGTCGTGTGCTGTTTCCTATCATAGCTGTATATCTTTGTATATCTATGCACACACACACACACACACACACACACATACACACACACACATATATATATATATATATATATATATATATATATATATATATAATATGTATATATATATATATATATATATATATATATATATATATATATATATATATACATACATATATATGTCTGTAAGGCTAGAGTTTCCACCTTTTCAGATTGCCAAAGTGGGACAATTGTGGTACAAACATCAGATTTTGCAGGCCAAAACATACCCACAGCCAGTACAAGAGACAGAACTTCACTTTTTTGCCTAAATAAAAGCTTATTCTTGTAGCATTTTAGTTGTGTATTCTGTTTCTTATAACATTTAGGTGTTTCAGATACAGAATAACTGTTTTATGCAATTATTACATAAAATATAGGAAATAATTTTGCCCTAATATTTCAGGACAGTTGCCATTTTTACAATATTTTTGCAGGACACAACTGCCCAAAGAGGAACTGTCCCTCACAAAGTGGGACAGGTGGCAATGTATACCCCTGCACAGATGCACTTAAACATGCTTACTAGTGCTTATTTATGCTTAAACCTGCTTACTAGTGCCTTATTCATTATGTCACTGACACTTCGCTCCAGTTCACTTTTAATTGTTATTATGCAGGTTATACAGCAGACAGATGCAGAAATATGTTCATATGCAGATTACCAATGGAAAATGGTATGTGCTGCAGTGGGATTCGGAACGGGAAGTCTGTTCGTAAGGTGGATGCTCTATCCACTACACTATTGCTATGCTGCTTCATTTGCATATATACCCATATACCCATGACTCCTGGTTCCCCAAACTCCAACCCCAACACTACACTAACACAGCAGTCATCCATTCTCCAGTTGGATACACGGTGTATCCACACCACAACACATTGGCCACTCCCTACTCCTGTAGACCCATCCCATGGGTTGACTCACTCCATGTATCCTCAGACATCCCAAACGTTTAGTCTACAAACGTTGGTGAAATGAGTGACCAATAGGACACTATTCGCAATTTTTGGGTTGTTCCACCTGGAACACACATATCTTTATTTCAAGATTAGACTCTATAGTTCATTACAACATTACTCCCGTTAACATGACACTACAATAAATTAATAGGTATGACTATGTTATAATGTACACGTTACACATGAGAGCTGATAATATACGAGTTTGGTGAAATTATTTTACAATTAGGACCGGTTTAGTGACTGGCGTTGCCGTAGCAGGCAGATCACAGGAATGATTCCATGTGTGAGAAAGTCCTCACATTTGATTTTGTGAGAACAGCAATTTCTTCGGACATTGTACACACTTCTGCATTTTAGCTGCTTCATCCCTTCCCTCTTATGCACATACTATTATTCTATCTACTGTTGAGGTTTGTAGGGGCACTTTCATGTTATTTATGTCTGCGAAAGGAATGAATGTGTTACAGGGAATGTACTTCTACATATAGATGTGTTCATGTGTGTATGCATATATACTTATAACAAACTCGCTGACCTCCATGAACCAGGCCATCCAACCCTGACAATCCTGGATCTATAATTTCATACCTGTAGTTCCCCCACCCCACCCGAGTTTGACATACACGCAAACCATCCATTTTCCGGTTGCTATCACAGCCATGACACACCTCCATACATTTCCCTCTCCCTAGTGTTAGGGGCCCTACACGTATGTTGTCCCAACCCATGTATTATCAGGCTCTCCCACCATTTAGTCCTTGAACATACCTGCCCTTGCTTGTGTAATGGTCGGAGGTCCAACCATCCTAGCAATTTTTTATAAAGTAGACTTAGCAGATCGGCAGTGTTACTCCCACTGGTAGTATCCTGCCTGTGGTGTGAGTAGCAGTGCTTTGCTCACCCCTGTCCAGCTGAGTATGACATACACTGATAGCACTAAATAATACTGGAGTTGCTGTTGATTCCCTTCTCATTCTTTTTGTATGCTTTACTGTTACAACGTTCATTCTTCATATATATATATATATATATATATATATATATATATATATATATATATATATATATATATATTATATATCTGTACATACACATGCACATACATCTACGTAATTATATACATTTCCTATGCTAGGCACTGCTTACACCCACACAAGCGCACTCAGACTTGCTTACTGGTACTTATATATGTTTACTACTGCTTATTTGTGCTTACACCTGCTTACTAGTGCCTTATTCATTATGACACTACCACTTTGATTGCATGACATTAGTTAAACATTTCATGTGGTACTCCAGTTCACATTTACATGTTATTATGTAGGTTATACAGCAAAACGACATTCCACATGGAAAATGATATGTGCTATAGTTGGACTCGAACCGTGCATGCCTGCTCATTTGGAGCATGCTCTAACCATTACACTATTGACGTTAACGTTAATTCCACATGTTTTTCTCTATTTGGTTGATTTTGATGTGTAAGCTATGTTAAGCAGGGGGCAGTGATGTGCAAAAACTCTGCGCTTCACTTACACTTTCAATATTGAAGCAATACAAATGTAAAATATGGACACGGGGAATCTAATTGTGAAAGTTCTAGGGACGAGGCTCAACATTCCACTACGTGCTTGTGTGTTTACTACTTTGATTTTATTTCAGTGTTCATGAACACTCTTGTATGCTTAGTATACATTTCAGTGTCCACGGACACTCAATTAATTGCTTACTATTAGACTTGGACTCTAATAGTAAGCATAGTAAGTTGTGCAACTGTGGGGGCATGTTTCTGCCTCTGTAGAGCACTTGAACATACACCCTGCACTCGCACATGTTTCACTGAGGGTGTGGCAGCATGCCCTCAGAAATATTCATATGGCGGTGCAGCACCATCTGTAATGGGGACGCTCGGCACAAGGCCAAAACCATCCTTGCGCCAAGCTTCATGAATCTGTCTGTTATTGACATAGTAAAAAGTGTGTTTGGTAGTTTGTTGTCCTTATATGTGGACGGGATGTTATTTTCTTGTGATTTGTAGTGCTAGATATTATGAAATTAAATGTTATGGGTTTTAGATGTTTTGGGTTTAGATGTTCTGGTCTCACTGTTATGAAATTAGATGTTATGGGTTTTAGATGTTTTGAAGTAGACCTATATATATATATATATATATATATATATATATATATATATATATATATATATATATATATATATATTAAGTGGGTGTATATTAGATAATCAGTCTGTTTACTGGTTGAAACTCAAGTCATTGCCACTTGTGCAAAAATAATTTGCTATCTTATTGCTGTCATTTATTCAGTTAAAATAGATACCCAGGATTCAGTAAGCTCTGCATGGCATGCAGGAATAGTGCAAGAGCTGCTGCAGGCAATATGGCTTCCATGCGAACCAGGAATAATTTCCCAGGACGTGCATGAAAGCTCCTGCACTATTCCTGCATGGACACAGCCCCTGTATGCTAATTACCTCATTTGCTGGTGAAAACAATGCAAATTAGGTGAATTAGCAATCCAGGAAGCAGGCAGACTTCCATGCAGGAATATTGTAGACTGCAGAAATGTATTCAGCTAGTAGCTGAATACATTTCTGCAAACTACAAAATGGAGGTACGACAACACATAAAAACCCATGAATTAGAAGGGTTAGGCATGCCAAAGGCCAAATATATGGCATGCAAATTACTTTCAAAATTATAAAAATTAACTTTTTTTTTGTTGGCTGATTTCAGCCGTTTAAGCGCAGGGCAGTGGTGTGCAAACAGGATCTGGCCACAAATTTAAAAAAAAGCTGGAAATAAGCTTTGAAACCAAAATCATAATTCTGCCATAATAGTCAATGGCACGCCTAACACAACAAGACCATGGAAAAGTGGTTGCTAAAAAGGGAGGCTGAGTGTCGGATTTGTAACCATGCATTAGCAGTCAATCCTATGCAAATGAGGGTAACGATTCTGAATAACAGATTTCTCCTCAGTGCTAGTTTGCACTCAACCATGTAGGTGCATTAAGACCATGGTGTAAGCCTAAGAGCTAGATGACTTCATAAGGGGGTGTGTCATGCATGCTGTAAGCTTATTGGAGCCCTGTGGCCCATGTTTGCACTTAGCTAAGCACAGCTAAGGCAGGGTGTGTGTCTAAGGCTGTATTGCCTTCCACTAAGAAATGCAGATTGTGACCTTGTCCAGGGAGGGCCAGTTTCTGCTAAATGGTGTTTACATTGCCTAAATGGGTGTGCACGGCACGGACTGGGGTAAAAAAAAAATAAAATAGTAAATAGCAGCTCCATTCACATCTGAGCACTGAGTTTGTGTGGCCCACCTCGGGGCTTAAACAGGAAGGCAAAGGGAAGGGAAAACAGAAGTAGGAAGGTAATTAAGGAGAACTAGCATGGTTGGCAGGTGAAATCTTTCAGAACCAGCCAATTACACAGGCAGCAGCCCAGCCCAGTACATTACTATAAACTATGCAAACACCTTTCCCTCTGGTTTTTCCCACAAACTCTACACCACTGGTGTACACAAATGGGGAATCTTTACCTAACAAAAGCAACAAAATGATAAGGGCTGCTTTTGCTCTCATAAATCAACATGTGGAAGAGGTTGAGGGTGGTGAGGATGACAGTGCTGACGATCAACCCACAGTGAGGAGAAGGAAGAGAGTGTAGAGACTCAGGGTAACCTACCATGGGCTACATGAGCTGGAGATAGTGGAGTACTATAGGAAGGAGAGGGACCTCCTACAGTAAATTGTTGAGCTGTGCCAGCCATGCCTCACACACAGAATCAACAGAGAGGAACACATCACAATGGATACCAAGGTATGTGTAGGCTTAAGAATACTAGACACAGGTAACTTCCAAAGGCCAACTGGGGATATCATGGGGCTCTCACAGGCATCAGCATCCAGGGTACTCCACCAGTTCCTGGATGCCATTTCAGCACATGCCGGTGAGCACATATATTTCCACAACCTCCATGAGGTGTTGACCAGCAATATGCGTCTCTTCCACCAAATAGCATAATATGCTGAGGTAGTGGGTGCTATAGACTGCATGCATATATACATCCAGGCACCAACCAGTGAGTGGGGTAGGGTCTACATAAACCACAAGAGCTTCCCCTCCATCAACTGCCAGGTCATGTGCGATGCCCAGGGCATTATAGTGAATGTGTGTGCTGGCAGCCCTGGAAGCTATCACAACTCCTGCATCTGGCATATGACACAGCTGTACCAGAGATTTGCAAATGGGGGCATCCCATATGGCCACCTAGTGGGGGATGCTGGTTATGCACTGGAGCCGTGGCTGATGATATCCGTCAGAAATGCACACATACCCGGACAAGAACTCCATAATGAGGCACACGCACAGACCAGAATCATAACAGAGTGTGTGCTTGGGATGCTCAAGTCACGGTTCCAGTGCCTGGACATATCCAGTGGAGCCTTGCAGTACTCACCAGCTACATGTACCCAAATTGTCATTGTATGTGCCATGCTACACAATATGATCCTGTGGAGACAGCTACAGCAAGAAGAGCATGGGGCGGGGCCACACAGCCCCCCCACCATTGCCAAGGCCAGCACAGACACAGAGTTATTCAGAGGAGGAACAACCTAAGCCTGCCCCTGTAGGAAGAAGGAGGCATGCCCAGCACATCATGGCCTTGGGAAAGAGGCAACCCATAGCACATACACTGGCACAGTAAGAACCCAGGGAATGACACCTCTCTCTGACTTACACATGCAGTAAAATGGATGCCAAGCATAACACTACCTGTGCTTAACCATGTATAGGGAGTGCACTATGTGCATCCAACATAGTCAGCCCTCCAGCACCATGCTCAATAATAGCACAGCCACAAGATAAGTCACTCTCACTATTAATTGCTGAATGGAATAACATGTTCTGCTACTTGTATCTATGGTACAGATGTGAGCATGCAAGGGAATTGGGTGGCTGAATGGGATGGCAGCAGATAGTAGACACCTATATCAGTAGCATGAAATCCGTAACAAATACCGGTGTCAATATAGTAGGCAGTACTAGACAAGGTGACAAAATCCACTGCAGGACATGTGGTGGGCCAAATATGTGTCCATAGGACACATGCATGCCAGTCAGGGAGGCTCACATACCCAGCAACAGTCTCAGCCAGCAGGACAGGTGTAGACGAACACAAAGAAAGGCTGTGATAAGGCCACCAATTGATAGCAATGGAGAACAGCCCCTCTCCAGACCTACTCAGACAGACTACAACAGGTCAGGCAGTGGGATATTAGTTCTGAAGAGTAAGAAGTCTGAAACTGAAATGTAGGTCAATAAAGCCTAAGAACTGTACTATACTGATATGCCTCTATTCTGCATGATAGGTCAGAATACAGAATGAAACAGAAGCCAAAAGAGTACCTGAAATACCAGTACGATCATACCAAATGTTTACAGTTGTCAGGTGTGCTCCACTTTCCACCTCCCCACAATCCTATGTAGAAATGTAACATGTACATGTGGGTATAATAACAGTGGAGCACAGATTACCTGAGCAGACCAAATTAGCAGGATAGATTGTTGCATATGTACAATATGCAGGGCTGTGTGTGCTAGGTTGTTATGTGTTGTATATTGTGTGAATGTGTTCAGCATGTAGGCATGGAGGGTTGTGTCCTGTTGGCCAATGGCCAGTATTGTTGATGACAGGGCCAAGTTCTCACAACTGCAGTGCCAAACACAATGCATCCAAGCAAGACACAATCCAACAGTAATCCATACTAATTGTTCAGCTGTAATATTTGTCACCATCTGAAAGATGGACATGGCATGAATGTGGGCCCAGACATACAAACAGTACACAGGTGGAAGTACCCTAGACAAAGAGTATATAAAATGTTACTGTCAAATGGACACACCTTTGGATCTGTACATACAGGTTAGCAGCACATTAGTTGGCTGTGTAGTATGGAATGCTGATGTAGTCTGGCCAAACACTGGCAGACCACAAAAGGCATAGGTATGAACTACTGAGAAACCGCTGATGTCCCCGCACAAGGCAGCATAAGGGGAATGCCCCACATATATCTGTCAGCTGCAAGTAGCTTCTATAGCACACATGCACTCAGCTCACCCCACCATCAGCCATAGGTACCTCACAGGTCATATCCCAGCTGTTGGGAATGAGTACAATATGACCCCCACTTCTGTATGGGAATACTCACAGAATGCAGCATACTGAAGAGGTGTCCCATGCAGGTGTGTCCCTAGCTGTAAGCGGCACCCTGCCAGCATCCACTCCAACGGATTAATAAGGACAGAAACTATTGTCATTAACACCTTTCACACCTACCCTGTCACCCCAGGGGAATACAATGGCTTGCAGCCTGGGATTGTAGGCATGACAGAATGCACTGGCCTGCTACAGATGGCCTGCATCACTACCAAATGCTCTACAGTCCTCTGTCAAAGGCTTGTGTGTCACCCTTACTGCCAATGCATGTTATCTCATGGACTCCCAAATAATGACATAACACAGTCCACAGAACACAAATGCAAGCCCATGTTGACAAATCCCAGCAGCATGTCCACCATGTCCTGCTGCATGAACTGTGGGCCAATCCCTAAGTACTGCTGGGATGAAGTGATAACTATAGGGATACTTATCAGATATAATTTGCATAATGTTAGGAAGAGGCTAGAATAACAGGGGGTAGAAGCATGGACGCCATGGAGTGTGTGAAGCCTGAAACTCAGCTGTGTGCACATACTATCCCTGCCTGAAAACGCAGGAATAGGTGGCTACAAACCTGCTCATAAACCACACTGTGAAGGGGTAATGACCAGAAATATAAGCCCTGCCTCTGGGTAGCCTGTGTGAATCTGTACAGCTGTGAGGTATGGCCACAGCAGGATATGGCCATTCTGTCACATCGATAGATGTACAAGCATGGGATCCTCAACCACCACAGTACCAAGGTGCTAGATCATTTATACAGACCCATCAGCAAGTGTCTACAGCTCTCCCTCCAGAATGGCATGATTGTGCAAAAATATGTAGGCTGCAGACCACAATACTGGACACAGCTTCATTCATCTTGTATTCCCCTGGAAATTACTGCGAGCAAATATGTATACCTGTCAGTAGTTGATGCAATAAAACACCACAGTGTAAAACAATATATATGTCTGAATATCTCTACTAACACCAAAACCATGTAGCAGAAGCAGCACAGACGCAATTATTTACAGTATCCCACTATCCTTTGCCCATTGTGACCCCATATTGTCAACTTATCTACAGATATCCTGCAGAAACAGGTTGCTAGCTGTAGGTGTAGAACACAAATGCCTGCACTGGAGTACAACCTACCTGGAATGGATTCACACATTCAATACAGAAGGTCATACTGGGCATGGTCCCACGCTTAGAGAAACAAAGCCCATGTCTGACAATAAAATACAGAAGGGTCATACTGGGCATGCTCCCACACTTACAAAAATGAAGCCAATGCCTGGCAATAACAGTGGACTATACATATCTGTCAGTTGCAGATGTCTGTGCACACACTCCACATTGCACACCAGTCATGCTTTGCACACACATAGGATAGGAATACTCACATATATCCAAGAACAATGCACTTTAATAGGTCAAACATACACATACATAGATATGGGGAAGACAGTGACTGACAGTGACAAAGAGCATCCCATCATGAGGCCTGTCCCACCCAGCTCACATCCAATTTGCCAATATCACATGATGTGCAAATGTCTATCACTGTAGATAGTTGCTTCTGATAGCCCTCAACACTATAGTGTCTGTGGTGCTTGTGATAACTGTGCAACATGACAGTACAAGTCATTACTCATCTAGCAGTTGTATACACAGTCCTGTCAAATGTAAAGTTGTGTGTGACTGAGTGTTGTGTGTGTGCTTCCAGAGGAATGGTTTATGGCCCATTCACACACACTGCACTCCCCATTGCCCTACTTTAGCTAGCCTGCTGATGTCATTCACCTTGAAATACACCTTTGGAGAAGGGCTAGCTGTCTAAGCTCCATGGTGCATGCTATAGCTGTGTAATGCAATAGTGTGATGTACTAGTTAGGTAGGAGTTCTAATCCCAGACATGGTAACTGTGAATCTCTGTGTGTGTAAGGATCAATGCTTTTGAAGCCATTCACAGTAACTACACTTTCCATTGCACTATTTTAGCAAGCCTGCTGATGTCATTCACCTTGAAATAAATCTTTGGAGTAAGGCTACCCTTATAAGTTCTGTGGCACGTGCAATAACTGCATAATACTATAGTGTGATGTACTAGTTAGGTAGGAGTTCTAATTCTAAACATGGAAACTGTGTGTGTTTGTGTGTGTAGGGATCAATGGTCTGGAGGCCATTCACAGTCACTACACTTTCCATTGGCCTACTTTGGCTAGCCTGATGATGTCATTCACCTTGAAATACACCTTTGGAATAGGGCTAGCCCTATAAGCTCAGTGGAGTGTGAAATAACTGCATAATGCTATAGTGTGATGTACTAGTTAGGTAGGAGTTCTAATCCCAGACATGGCAAATATGAAACTCTGTGTTTGTGTGTGCAGGGATCAATACTTTTGAGGCGATTAACAGTCACTACACTTTCCATTGCCTTATTTTGGCAAGCCTGCTGATGTCATTTGCCTTTAAATACACCTTTGGAGAAGGGGTGTACCTATAAACCTCATGGTGCATGTTATAACTGCTTAATGCTATAGTGCGATGTACTAGTTAAGTAGGAGTTCTAATCCCAGACATGGTAACTGTGAAACTCTCTGTGTGTTTGTGTGTGTAGGGATCAATGCTTTTGAGGCCCTTCACAGTCACTACACTTTCCATTGCCCTACTCTGGAAAGCCTGCTGATGTAATTTACCTTGAAATACACCTTTGGAGTAACACAAGCCCTATAAGCTCCATGGCGCATGCAATCATTGCATAATGCTATAGTGTAATGTACTTGTTACATAGGAGTTCTAATCCCAGACATGGCACTGTGAAACTCTGTGTATTTGTTTGTGTGTGTAGTGATCAATGCTTTTGAGGCCATTCACAGTCACTACACTTTCCATTGCCCTACTTTGGCAAGCCTGCTGGTGTCATTCACCTTGAAATACACCGTTGGAGAAGGGTTAGCCTTATAAGCTCTGTGGATCGTGCTATAACTGCTTAATGCTGTAGTGTGATGTACTAGTTAGGTAGGAATTCTAATCCCAGACATGGGAATTGTGAAACTCTGTGTGTTTGTGTGTGTGTGTGTGTGTGTGTGTAGGGATCAATGCTTTTGAGGCCATTCACAGTCGCTACACTTTCCATTACCCTACTTCGGCAAGCCTGTTAATGTCATTCACCTTGAAATACACCTTTGGAGAGGGGCTAGCCCTCTAAGCTACATGGTGTGTGCTATACCTGCTTAATGCTGTAGTGTGATGTACTATTTAGGTAGGAGTTTTAATCCCAGACATGGCAACTGTAAAACTGTGTGTGTGTGTGTGTGTGTGTGTGTGTGTGTGTGTGTGTGTGTGTGTGTGTGTGTGTGTGTGTGTGTGTGTGTGTGTGTGTGTGTGTGTGTGTGTGTGTGTGTGTGTGTGTGTGTGTGTGTAGGGATCAATGCTTTTGAGGAAATTCACAGTCACTGTACTTTCCATTGCCCTGCTTTGACTAGCCTGCTGATGTCATTCACCTTGAAATACACCTTTGGAGAAGGGCTAGTCCTATAGCCTCCGTGGCCCATGCAATAACTGCATAATGTTATAGTGTGATGTACTAGTTAGGTAGGAGTTCTAATCCCATACATGGCAATTGTGAAACTGTTTGTGTGTGTGTGTGTGTGTGTGTGTGTGTGTGTGTGTGTGTGTGTGTGTGTGTGTGTGTGTGTGTGTGTGTAGGGATCAATGCCTTTGAGGCCATTCACAGTCACTACACTTTCCATTTCCCTACTTTGTCAAGCCTGCTGATGTCATTCTCCTTAAAATACACCTTTGGAGAAGAGTGAGCCCTATAAACTCCATGGTGCATCGTATAACTGTGTAATGCTATAGTGTGATGTAATAGTTAGGTAGGAGCTCTTATCCCAGACATGGCAACTGTGAAACTCTGTGTGAATGTTTGTGTGTGTAGGGATCAACACTTTTGAGGCCATTCAGTCACTACACTTTACATTGCCCTACTTTGGCATGCCTGTTGATGTCATTCACCTTGATCTTTGGAGAAGGGCTAGCTCTATAAGCTCCGTTGAATGTGCTATAACTGTGTAATAGTATAGTGTGATGTACGAGTGAGGTAGGAGTTCTAATCCCAGACATGGCAACTGTGAAACTCTGTGTGTAGGGATTAATGCTTTTGAGGCCATTCACAGTCACTACAATTTCCATTGCCCTACTTTAGCTAGCCTGTTGATGTCATTCACCTTGAAATACACCGTTGGAGTAGGGCTAGCCCTATGAGCTCAGGGATGCATGCAATAAATGTGGTACACTGTAGTAGCAATACATAGCAAAATAGGGGTTTGAATCTCAGTACTGGCAAGTTTGTGTGTGTTTGTCATCAGTGTTCTGAGTGGAGTTAGCTCTGATTGTGTAATAACAGGGCTCATTGTGGGGTGGATTTTGCAAACTTCTTACATTGAGGACCTACTATATGTCACAATATCCACCTTACAAGACAACAGATGTCAGACAGTAGAGAGGCTAGTGTAGACAATCCATACCCCTACATGTGACATTATGGATTAGTGAATAATAAAAGCAACCCTTGTCTTAACCAGAAAACACTCTCCACCCATGTCCCATACACAAACACACTTGGCTAGGCAACAACCACTATATTGGTAGTTCCCTGCATATTGCCCACAGATAGTAACCACGGTATGATTGCAGTAGACTACAGAGGGCATGGCACCCTGTTCCATCCCTACAAGAGGCAAATAATTGCGTACAGTGTTCCTTTGTTATGTTCCCCACTGGACATCTGCAACAAATGTAGAGTCTGCAAATGTAACCCACAAAGGAAATGCCATGCCTTATACACATGACCTGTATGGACAGATGCCACTAACACCAGTGAATACCTGCATCATGCTGTCAATGTAGGTGCAGGCACGACATCAGTTACACAGCCAGTTCTCACCACATGAGGTCATTAATGCCACATCAGATGATAACAATATGGGCACACAACATGCCCCAGAGACCCCAGAAACACTTCCACATGTCACAGACATGCATGTGGGACATGTGCACAACCCAGACACTGTCCATGTTATGCAATATAGAACACATACATGGCAAGCATTGCACAGCACTGGCCACCCACAATAGTAACCCAGATGAGTGGATGGTGAATACAGCACCCACCTCTGTGGGCCAGTCCAGACACTACACCCCTGAGCCGCACTGGAGACCATTTTCATGTGGCCTAATGTCAATGTATACCCTTTCCCTAGCCTTGTACAGCCTTCTGGAACAGTCAACTACTACACACCTGTGAAGCAATGAACCCATGTGTGTCAGAACTGGCAACTTCGTGTGTGTGTGTGTGTGTGTGTGTGTGTGTGTGTGTGTGTGTGTGTGTGTGTGTGTGTGTGTGTGTGTGTGTGTGTGTGTGTGTGTGTGTGTGTGTGTGTGTGTGTGTTTGTGTGTGGAGATTAATGATTTTGAAGCCATTTACACTCACTACACCTCCCATTGCTCTACTGTAGCATACCTTCTGATGTCAGTCACCTTGAAATACCCTTTGGCCATATATCAGCCTGATAAACTCTATGGCACATGTGATACTTGCATACTACTGCAGTGTAGCAAACTAGTTTGTTAGGAGTTCTAATCCTGACCCTGCAAACTGTGATATTGTGTGTGAGTCCCTGCCAGAGTGTGGTTGTGTCTTCCTTGACACCTTCTTTTGTGGACAGCCACATGTACTACACTTACCTTATCCCTCCTTTATCACTGTTGCTGATGTCACACACCTTCAAAGATATCTTTGGATAGCTTTCTAACATATAAGCTTTGTGGTGCATGCAATAACTGCATAACAAAGTAATAGCAATACATAGTCAAGCAGGGATTTGAAACTGGTAAGTGTGTGACACAAACATGCTTAGCTCTTACTCTCCTACTCCCATCCTTTCTTTCTTTGTCTCTGTCTGTCTGTCTGTTGTACTCCCTCTCTGGTGGATGTGGAAAAGTGCACCTGCTTTGTTTAGGCAGCAGCTTGTGTTCTGTAAGTGATGCTCATGATCAGCTGATGGCCTGTGCACGAATTGTAGCCCCACACTAGCTGATTGCATGTGGAACAGCTGTGGTATCATTCCTATAGCCAATTGCATGGAAACACACTCCTATACCTAAGAACATCATGTGGGTGTTGGCCCTTTTCATTCATTGTAAACATGACTTCATGTGGGTGTTTGACAAACAGCATCACAGAGGGCAGTTGGATATACCTGTTACAACATACACTGTGGAGACAGGCCAACAAACAGGTAGGGGGTGTTCCAGACATGAGGACAGAATGTATTGCTCTTCTACATTTGAAGTAATGTTGGTTTAACACAGCTTGTGTGGATATGCCTGGTCTACATGATTTAATATCTGTCACGACAGTGTTATCTGGTTGGGGAAACTCCAACCTGTAGTGCTATCTGCAGACTGGCCTGTGTTTGGAGTCTTACATGTGTTGTGTTACTCACCACACATTTCTTGTGTTTAGAAATGCAATAGCATAGTCTGATTGCAGGCAGTACATGGAGACAGCAATGTGAGTTACTGACTTCATATCCCTCAGTAGACATATGTCACACCAAACCCTGTTACACCAATAAATGTATGGGTTCATCACAGCAACATGTCAATACTGGCCCTGTGTTAGTGCCTCCAGCCACAGCTCTGTCAACCTTTGTACATATGTCATGCAGTAAGAGGTGCATATGTTGAGTACATCATTATTTACTGACATCATACCTGATAACAAGCCAGTGAGATACCAGACTGATAGACATGTTATGTATAGTAGGCCTTATATTTGTGGAAAAAAACTGGATATTCTGTTGTATTGTGTACAGTAGTGAGGTCTGTGTACTTATGGTGATTGTTGACAGAGTATGTAATGTGAATATGTACCTTGGCCTGTGTACAGACTGTGGTAAATGTCATTGTTCTTGGTCCTGCTGCAGTGTATGGTACCCTATTGGTGTACATGTTTGTAGGGCCAGACCGACACGTCCTATACCACAGTCAGGTATTAGAATACACTGTGTATTGACCCAGTATATGTAGGGTTGGTGTGCAAATGGCACATATGAGGATGGTGTTGTTCACACAGTCCATATACTGTAATATTAAGTATGCTTACCATATGTGACTATGGCTGTGTTCAGATTGGTTGTAGGTATGTACTTTCACACAGGTGTCTGTTACTCCATGTTGTTACATGCCTGTAGAGCCTGCCATATTTGCAGGTACATTTGTATTCCCCCATAAGAAATGTAGGCCAGTGTTGTGGCAGTCTGCCTGCAGTTTGCACAGTGCTTTGTGACATGCCTAGCAGCTCAGTGTATTTACCCAGTGTGATGTTATGCCCAGATATTTGTCACATGTACTGCTGCCGTGCCATCATAACTGTTGTGTATATCTGACAAAGCAGTGGGATGCTGTACAGATGTATGTCACTAACTAGTGGGTAGTATGTGGGCTTGTGACCTCTGCTCCTCTGGTTATTATGTGTCAGAACAGACAGGTGTGTGTGAATGCATAAACTGTGTGAGTTTATCTATTCAAGACATGGCTGTAAACATCCACTTTGTCAGGCTTGGTGCTATATATACCTCTGGACTGACCAGAGTGTGTCACACTTTCCAAATTTTTTGGTCATATCTGCCTGCTGTACAGGAGGATTATTAATGTGATTTGTGTGGTACTGTACTATGATGATCTTATGATGTCTCTCAGTAACTGAAGGCATACATGTCAATATCAGATGTGACTTCCCACACAACATTTCTGTTAAGACAACCCCTGTTACAGTAGCAAAAGTCTACATGTATACCTACAATGTTTACATGACATCCCCTTGCACTAAGAGGTTGTGACTATTGGTACTGAGGTATGACTCCACTACATGTTATGGACATATGTTATACATATATATACATATATATATAGATATATATAGATAGATATATATACATATATAGATATATATATCTATATAGATATATACACATATACATCACACACACACACACACACACACACACACACACACACACACACACATATATATTGTGCAACCCTGGAGTTGATATATATAGTTAGGGGATATATATATATATATATATATATATATATATATATATATATATCTCCTAAATTAGAAATACAGTGTAGAAGCAACAAAGGAGGTTCCAGACCATGGCTATTAAAAACATATACAAGTTTTAATCCAAAGTGAGCACTTTCATAGCTCATGGCTACTCATCAGATAAAACGTACATCAAAATGTACAGTTTATAAACCTTCAAGCTGGGTAATCAATCAGTTAACAAACTAATTAGCTTAAAGGCACATAGCCAAATTCATTGACCCTAAGTAAACCCAAAATTAAAACTGCATAGAAAGGATCTTACACCTAATACATTCATCTAGTAGCACATATAGGCTACAAAAATAACGAATACATATCAAAGAAGATATCAAAAGCATTTACCTAGTACCTGGGTCTATCTAAAAATGCATATACATATTATAAAAACATATATGATGTAAAAAACATTTCAGAATGCATAGGATACATGATAAAGTGTATAATTATCTAGATACTGTTATCTAATGCCTCTATCCATTAGTACTGGTTTAATGCAAATTTTATCATTAATGCACTTACCAATTGGTTGTTGGCCTAATTATCCATCATTATTCATTTCCTTGACTTCACCTTTATTCTTAATGCCACCCCCTCTGATACTGGACTTAACCATATCTATTACTAAGAACTTAAAGTGATGCTCATTGCTAAAATTCATTGTGTGCTTCACCTGGGCATTGGTATCTATTTGCCTAGAGATGTCATAGAGGTGTTGTTTCATATGATCACATAATCTACGTGTCATCATCCCTAGATAGAAATAGCCACATAATACGTAGGTGGCTAAGTACATTAAATTAATAGTGTTACAATGTGCTGTCAATCTGAATGTATATACCCTCATAGGTTCATAGGTTGGTACTAGGCTATCGGCCCTAGGGCCTATACACACCTAACCATAACAATTCTCTGGCTATTTCTTACCACAGTATTTACTTCCCTGGACCCCTGTCTAGCAGGGCAACTGACATGATCCCCGGGGTGAATTTCCTTTCTCCCATCCAATCATCAAGGTTCCTTTTGAAGACAGCCAAAGAGGTGCTCTGCTTGACATGTATGGGCAATCTATTCCAGAGCCTGGGGAATCTTTGGGTCAGGAACCTATCCCACCAGCATGTTTTATTTATTGTGATGACAAGGTTTAGATCCCTGGAATGTGTGGCTCTGAGGGATTGGGATTTCTGTAACTATAGCATGTCCAACAGCTCTGGGTTTGACATGGCCTTGACTGGTAAGCAGAGAGCACCTCGGAGTAGACGATATGCAACAGAGTTACATGCCCAGATATTTGGATCCTCCCTCCCTGTATCAGGGTCTGTTAACCTTCCTGTACTGTCAAGAAAGTCACAGAACCTACACTTTCCACACGGGTGTGTACCAAATTCCACTCCATATTCTGACCTTGTTGGTTCAGGACTAAGTTGTGGCCCACATAATATTCATTTCAAGCACTTCTTATTCTTGTAGACATAACTAGGTCTTTCCCCCACAATTCCTTTCCCCTTATCATCTGTGCATAAAATATTCCAGTTTTTATCAAAAATCCTTTGCAACAACTGTGTATTACTAGAATATGTGATAGGTATTTTCAAAGTGTTGTTTCTATACTTGGATGCTGTGGCAGAGGGTTCCTGTTTAGAGACATATGGGGTGATATCTACTTCTCTTCTGTTATTAGTATCCATTGTCAGTTGGGATATTTCAGTCTCACTATAGCCTCTCTCCATAAATCTATCTTTCATATCCATAAACTCTCTATTAAATTTCATGTCATTAGTTATTAACCTGGAGGTTCTCATTCCTTGTCCTCTGATCACTTTTCTAAAGATGTGATTGTGGTGCATACTTTTTCTGTGCAAATAAGAATGTCTGTAGCATTCCTTTCTATATATCTCAGTATCAAATTGATTATTAGTTTTCTGTATAATTCTGACATCCAAAAAGTCAATTCTGGAAAAGGACCTCTTCATAGTAAATTTCAAAAATTGTGTGCTGTTACCTAATTTAGCAAAAAAGGGGTTGAAGGAATTACTGTCACTGTCCCACAGCATAAAGAGGTGGTCCACAAACCTTTTATAGAAGCCAAGTCAGCCCTGCATCTCAGTAACCAAAAACTGTTCCTCACAAGCTGCCATGACAATGTTGGCATACCTATTGGCACATGGTGTGCCCATAACTACGCTATACATTTGTCTATAGACAGTGTCACCAAACACATATAGGTTATTTTTCCAGAATGAGTTCCATCAGCATGGCTGAGAAATCAATAAACTGATTATTGTATGTCCTATCTTTCAACAGGTATTGTCTAAATAATTAAATCCCTGCTCTATTGGGGATCATAGTGAAAAGGGATTGTACATATAGGGTAATCATTAACCATTGTCTGTTAAGGTTAGCATTGCCAACAAACTCATGCAAGTCTCCTAGGAATTGCTTGTTGTCACTTAATATAAGCCTATTATTTGATAAAACAGCCTTTAAATGTTGTTTCACAAAAACAGACAATGGCTCAGTGCACCACCCTCTCCCTGCCAAAATGGGTCTCATAGAGGGTAGCGTGGCATGTTTGTGAACCTTAGACAGTCCTTGTACAACAGGTACTGTCGGTTTCTCTACAATAAAGTACTTGAATAATTCCATACTAATTAATTTACTCTGCAGACATTCAAATATAGAGTTATAAATGCATCTTTCACATATTCTGACTCTATTAACACTTGTCTGCTCATAAAACATTTTATCATTTAACATTTCGTTCATAGTTTGTATGTAAAATTCAGAGTCCATTATAACCAAAGGGCCACCTTTGTCGGCCGTCTAATTGAAATAGAATCATCATGGCATAGGACTTCCAATGCTTCCCTTTCTTGTATATTTAAATTAGAAAAGTATTTCTTGTTTGAATTGCCACTATTGTACAACTCATGTATTTCTTTAATACATGCCTTCTCAAAAGTCTCTACAGCTGAGTTATTTATAGGAATAAAGCTACTAGGCTTTTTAAATTTAAATTGAAATTTACTGGCAGCATCTGTACTATTGTCCATTCCACCGAAATGAACTTTCAACATAATGTTACAAGTATAATTTTTAAGTTCAAATATGTTCTCTGTAACAGTCATTCATGTTTTTGATATCTTCTTTGATATGTATTTATTATTTTTGTAGCTATATGTACTACTAGATGAATGTATTAGGTGTAAGATGCTTTCTATGCAGTTTTACATTTTGGGTTTACTTAGGGTCAACAAATTTGTCTATGTGCCTTTAAGCTAATTAGTTTGTTAATTGATTGATTACCCAGCTTGAAGGTATATAAACTGCACATTTTAATGCAAGTTTTATCTGATGAAGTAGCCTTGAGCTATGAAAGCCTTCACTTTGGATTAAAACTTATATATGTTTTTAGTAGCCGTGGTCTGGAGCCTCCTTTGTTACTTCTATATTGTATTTCTAATTTTAGAGGAACAGTTTGCCTGCACCACTTTATTGGTATTTGCTTGTTCTCTGATTTTTGTTAAGTGGTGTGGAGACATGGCAGAGGGGAATGCCTCATTGGATCTGGAACTTGATTATGTACCTGAGCGAGATGCTTGAAGAAGAAATTACAACTAACCCTGGATCGGAATAACCCATTGCTGGACTTTGAACCAGTGACTAGTACCATACAAACTAGTGAAAACTGTGAGTATGATGTAACGGCCTTGAAGAAGGAGCTACATAAATTTGAAAATCATTTGCATAAGTAAAAAGACTCCAGGCTCAAAGGTTCCAACTAGATGCCTGTCTTAAGTTGCATATTGTCCCTCGTGGGTTACGGGTGCTTAATATGACAAAGGCAGTTAGCTTAATACTGATCTATAAACCTATATGGCACCATGTACAATGAGGTTTTATTACAATGGCAACAAATTAACTTTGAGACTAGTAGTAGTAGTACATTAATTAAATGTACATCCAATCTACTGTCCTGCTTGCCTTAGATTTGTGCTGTTTGATTGTTCCTTTGGTTCCATTTTACTTCTTGGTTCGTTTATCCATGGCTGAAGGGGAGGATTCCAACATATTAATGGATAACCCTTGGATTTTAAAGGATGTTTTTGAGGGAAATGATAATTCGCCAGTAATGAGGGGCGATTTTAACAAGGTACTGGTTCTTTTATCACAGTTGGTGGAGAATACGAGGGTTTCCCCTTCTGAACTGACTATAGGGTTGCCGGGCAACCAAAACCAGCTGGTAGAGCAGCAAAATGACAGTGAATCAAGCTGCCTCTGGAGACGGAGAAAGGCAGGTGGCATTTCTACACTGCAAGGAGCACCAAATTCAACAAAAATGAGATGTAAACACTAAACAGAGCAGTCAAAGCTGCAATGGAAACAAAGGTACTGACAATAGTTTTAATTTTGATTCATGAACAAGTCAGAAATTTAATTTCAATGAAGGGCTCTTCAGTAATAGTACTGAGACTTTTAATGAGACTTTCAAATTATTTAAAGAGAAATTGTATGCTTTTAAATCCAACCAACTAGAAATAGACTATTTAAATGAATGTATTTCTGTTAACCGAGTCCCTAAGGGACTCAGAGTTTTTAAATATCCCAACAATGTGAAGCAAAATAGTTGGATTTATCAGCAGTTAACTGAATTGTTTAATGAAACTGGCATTGAATTACTTAAAGTAATGGTACATGACTATGAGAGTCAAAGAGAGGTTTTGTTGAATGAAATGAACTCTCTACATGACAAGGTTAGGTGTGATAGTGTCTTGGATTTTGACAAAGTAAAATATGATGGTCTGTTTAGGAAAGTGGATAACTTTTGTAACAAAATAATTGACAGGAAAATTAGGAAATTAGAGAGATACTTGTTGGAATATAGGGGGGAGAGTTTATCCACTTTTTAAACCCTTTCCTGCTTCTTCTAACTCTAGCCACATATTTACAGGAGGGGTGGACACAGATTGTGATAATGTTAACAGCAATGAACATGCAGGTTACCCTTTAGGGGAACAATCTGTGAGGAGAAGCGAGAGGTTTGCAGAAAAGCAGAGGAATCACTCATAGCAGAACCCCCAATATTTCAGGAGGGGGAGATACCCAGGGAAGAATCGGAATTACCATCAGACCTAGTGCTATTGCCTTTATCCCTTGAGGAGAATGCTCATACTGTGAACACGCTAGGTATGAACATTGCTTATGACGAAAGAGTATGCAAAAATGACAATTTTATTATTTTTAACTTTACAGACATGATTATTAATGATGTTCATTTTAAATTGTTTACTAAAGGGTTTCATTTTGTACCCTCCCGACCCGGATCTTTGGTGAACGCATTGATTGACTTCAAAATGTTTATTAGACAACTTAACCTACAAATTTTTTTCAAGGGGCAAGAGTTGAATAGACCTGAGTTGAGTAGGAAAAGCCTGTTTAACCCCATCTATCAACCAGTCATTAAAACTTTTTGAGGAACTGGTAGAAAGGGAAGTCAGGCAACTGGAGGTTAAAGGCAGGTTCAGTACGAATCTTTCAGATGATGAAATGTCTTTACTTAAACAATTGAGGGAAGAAAAATGTAGCATGATGAAGCCAAATAAGGGGGTGGGGTTGTTTTGTTGCACACAATCAAATAAAAGAAGTAGACCAGAATGGCGCTTTTTGGTGCTTCAATGCAATGCTTCTTCAGATAAGTTTAAAACATTGTCACAACCCACGCTTTATATATCAAAAAGCTAAATTGCTTAATGAATTAATTATAACATCTAATTCCCAAATTATCAATTTATTTAAAGCTGTCTTACACCATTTCACTATATAGTACTTGCTCAATGAAAATCCTTATATTCATTTTGTTGTGTGAGATAACGTTTCTCACTACAGCTATAAATGAAATATATATAAAGAAAAATATATATAAAGAGAATATATAGTGAATCATGTTGATAAAATACAAATCTTAATATAAATCTTATCTTTCATGCTTCATCTGCCATCTATCGGATACTGTTCTGGGTGTTCACTAATATGTGATGAAGAAACCAAATACATAGCGGAATACATACGGGATATCTATGAACGACCACATATACATTATGTTTCAAATATTAAAATTATATATTAAAAAATATGTATATATATTTACAAATATGTGTATTGCGTACTCTATATATCATGTAATAAAAGATGGATAATAAATAACAAGTTAAAATCTTTCTATATAAATAATTCATTTACAAATATAATAATAATAGGTATACATCTATATATATAGAACTCTGAATGAATGCAATAATCACTAAAAGACTATATAAATGCCAATAAATACAATATATATAATATAATATATTGTAGTATATAGTCATTCCCAGTTCATAATATATATATATAAAAAAAAAAAAAAACTGACAAATAATAGATATAAATAAATCAATAAATAAATAAATAGCTATCTACTCAATCTAAAAATTGATTTGTAAGAACATGCCTCTTCACCTCATCAAAAGTCCTGCAGAATAATAAGTAAACATAGAAATACCACAATCTGAACAATCTAGAGAAATATATATACATCCACAATAATATATATATATATATTGTGTGCATACATAAATATCAAGTCTAACTATGTACATGCATGTGCATAAGAAATGATAATATATAGGACATATAGTATTGGTCAGATAAACATGTATAAAGATGCAAAATCTCTGACAAAAAATCTTATCTGTGTAATAGGATATGTGGAGACTAAATAAGTCAATGATATTTGCATTTCTTTAAGTGTGATCTGATGCTAATATAGCTATTGAGGCCTGGATACTTTTGTGCTCTGACCTAAAATCCAATCTAACTCTAAATTCTCTAATTCATTGACTGAAATTATATCCTCTTAGTGAGTTTTTAACTTTTTTGTACCTTCTCGTTGTCATGCCCACATAGAAGCGGGGGCATAATTCACAAAGTAATAAATAAATCACATTGGTGTCATCACAACTGGCTGAGCAACTGACATTGAATTCATATAACAATTCAGGATGTAAGAACTTATTGTTGGTAGAAATCCATTTGCATGAGGTGCACCCTCCACAAGGACAGTGCCTGTATTGGCTCTGTTGTTACTTATTTCATTAATTTTTCATTACATAGAATTCTTTTCAAATTCTTCATGTTTTATATGTATATATTAACCTCTTGATTTCATCATTAGTGGTTAATATTGACAATTCTTACTGATGATATCAGTTGTATAGCTGATAATCTTTGTGTTCCTGTTGTTCTAAATGTATAAGCCTGTTTCTGATGTTGAAATGTGACCCTTGGTTTATAGCTGGAATCACTAATAAATTTTTCTTTTATACATATAAGGATTAGCCTCTATCAAAAACAAGCGTTCTAGCTTGTGAAATTCAATATTACATTCAGTTTCCTTTCATGATGTTTGTGAAGATAAATCTAGGGTGCATATCTGTCATGTTCTAGTAGTGTGTTTTCAACTCTTTTCAGATGTAACTAGTTTTTGTTCTCTTTTCTAATGTTAAGATCTAAAGTTAACATTGGAATATGAATATTCCATCGAGAATCTAAGGACAAATCTTTAATAAACACTTTAAGTTCCTCAGGAAATCTAAAATACGCCAATACTTGTGATATTCAGGGTGTGAAAACAGACAACCAAGTTAGCATATGTGAACATCATAACATTCTTGGTAAGCACTATCTCTAATAATGCATTCAATAAAATCTGTTCATAATTATTTAATACATGTCTTATGGCCTCTAGACCATATGCATTAGGTATCGCCGTAAAGAGGCTCTGCACATCTAACGTAACTAATAAGTGCTTGTCAGAAACCTGTTGTTGTATATTGTTAAGATATTGAATCAATTGATAAGAATCTTTTAATATGGTGGTAATATTGTTCACTAGTGGTTTTAACTTCCTTTCGATAAATATCGAGATGTTTTCCGTAACCCACTGGTGTCCTACTACTATTGCATCTTAGGTAGCCTTGATGTATGGTATCATTGGATGTTCAATGAGTAGGAACAAATAAAACTCATGGCTAATTAGTCTTGTAACCACCTCATATATTAATTTATCTACTGCCTTTTATCAATCTCTTTGTATGTGAGGTCATCCTTTAGAAGTATTCCCATATATTCTATATAGTCTTCTTTGTTAAGGATAACTATCTTATCTGCAGGTCTTATCGTCACAGCCATGTCATCAGATAAAGTATTCATTGCTAACCTTTCCTCCTTTGAAATATTATGAAAAAGTGAAAGTGTGCCTTTTTTATAATTTAAATAGTGTTTGTACAAATCATCCTCGCATGCTTTTGTAAAACATTCTAAACATGGATGTTGTGCAGGTGAGAATGTGCTTTTCCTTTTGTAACATTCAAAACTATTCACTCTCTCATTAGAATTGCTAATATTCTGCGTCATTTGTTTAAAAAATAATTCCAAAGCAATATTACGAGTAAACATACGTAATTCTGTTAATATGGTAGATACGCTACTAACTTGAGCTGGTATGAAGCTCAGCCCCTTGTTCAAAATAATAATAAATAAATTGATAATTTGGGAATCAGATGTTATAATTAATTCATTAAGCAATTTAGCTTTTTGATATATAAAGCGTGGGTTGTGACAATGTTTTAAACTTATCTGAAGAAGCGTGCATTGGAAGCACGCGAAAGCGCTCATTCCTTTGGATTTTATGTGAAATAAAGCTTTGATACATCGTTCGTGGTGCTGGTCTACTTCTTTTATTTGATTGTTTGCTGCTTTTTGTGGTCGACCAACTTTGAGGGAGAGGTGTCTTCTTTGTTTTGAATTGTATTTTGCTGTTGGCTGCTCACCGACTCCCTTCACGATGGACAATTCAGCTGTTGAACTTGATTACCATCCTGAAAGAACAATGCCGAATGCCAAATGGATTAATTTAATGGAGCAAAGATCTAATCCATTACTGAATATGGATTTGTCCGTACAACCCAATGTAACTGAATCAGGTACTGTGAATCTACTTAATGACTTTAATCCACTGTACAAAGAATTGGAAAATGATTTATATAAACAATTTAGACTGATGTGGCAACGCCGTCATTTAGAGGCATGCCTTCATCATAAAGTAGTACCCAGGGGAATGAGGGTGCTCTGCATGCCCTCACACCCGAGCTTCTTAAAAACTGGCAAAAAATGAACATTGAGCTCGGTTTTAAATACATCAAATTGCTTATTGACTATTTTCAACCATTAGAAAATGAATTATCCACCAAAACTGACTCATTATACAAAGACATAAGTAAGAGATTTAAAGGGGAAATGTTTGCCAGTAAAATTGACAGTCTAATTAATCAAGTCAGTGCATATGGAGAACGACTACAAATGGTCAAATTATGCAAATTACAGAGAGACCTACAAGATTTTGCAAATGGCCAGGTCTTTGTATGGCCAAGATACAATCAGAGAGAGGGTCAACAACGAACCGAAAGGGTTGAAGGAAGAACAAGAGGACCGGTTATTGAGAGAGCAGATTTAACCCCTTTAACAGACATAGCCGTGCCTAGTGATGTAAATACGGAAGACACACTGAGTGGTCACAGAATTAATGAAGACAACAGCACACCACCACCCAATCAACTGGCTTTGGTAACCCAGCATGGTCCGGGAGTGAGACCGAAACTACAGCAAACTAATTTGGATTCTTTTTTACCACTTCCGGTACGCCAACGAAGAGAGTCAAGAGGAAGGTCGACAAGCCATGGAAGGCGGAAAAGGAGAATGTCAGGAGAACCGACAAGCAAGAGGGGGCGAGGAAGGGATTGAACGACCTAGTTTTTAATTTGTCCGACATAGTATTGGCTGAAATGGCCTATAAACTTTTGAACAAGGGGCTGAGCTTCATACCAGCTCAAGTTAGTAGCGTATCTACCATATTAACAGAATTACGTATGTTTACTCGTAATATTGCTTTGGAATTATTTTTTAAACAAATGACGCAGAATATTAGCAATTCTAATGAGAGAGTGAATAGTTTTGAATGTTACAAAAGGAAAAGCACATTCTCACCTGCACAACATCCATGTTTAGAATGTTTTACAAAAGCATGCGAGGATGATTTGTACAAACACTATTTAAATTATAAAAAAGGCACACTTTCACTTTTTCATAATATTTCAAAGGAGGAAAGGTTAGCAATGAATACTTTATCTAATGACATGGCTGTGACGATAAGACCTGCAGATAAGGGAGGGGGGATAGTTATCCTTAACAAAGAAGACTATATAGAATATATGGGAATACTTCTAAAGGATGACCTCACATACAAAGAGATTGATAAAAAGGCAGTAGATAAATTAATATATGAGGTACATCATGACATTTATGACATGATGGTTACAAGACAAATTAGCCATGAGTTTTATTTGTTCCTACTCATTGAACATCCAATGATACCATACATCAAGGGGCTACCTAAGATGCACAAAGGTATAACACCACCACCCTTACGCCCCATAGTAGTAGGACACCAGTGGGTTACGGAAAACATCTCGATATTTATCGAAAGGAAGTTAAAACCACTAGTGAACAATATTACCACCATATTAAAAGATTCTTATCAATTGATTCAATATCTTAACAATATACAACAACAGGTTTCTGACAAGCACTTATTAGTTACGTTAGATGTGCAGAGCCTCTTTACGGCGATACCTAATGCATATGGTCTAGAGGCCATAAGACATGTATTAAATAATTATGGGACATATAACAACAGTGAACAGATTTTATTGAATGCATTATTAGAGATAGTGCTTACCAAGAATGTTATGATGTTCAATAACTCTTATTATATACAACAGTGGGGGTCATATGCTAACTTGGTTGTATATAAATGGGAGACTACGTGTCTGTTTTCACACCCTGAATATCACAAAGTATTGGCGTATTTTAGATTTGTGGATGATATATTACTAATTTGGGATGGAACCCCTGAGGAACTTAAAGTGTTTATTAAAGATTTGGAGAAAACCACAGATTTCCTTAGATTCTCGATGGAATATTCATATTCCAATGTTAACTTTTTAGATCTTAACATTAGAAAAGAGAACAAAGGTAAACTAGTTACATCTCTTTACAGAAAAGAGTGTTGGAAAAACACACTACTAGAACATGACAGTATGCACCCTAGATTTATCTTCACAAACATCATGAAAGGACAGTTTACAAGGTTAAGTAGGATTTGCTAAGATAAAACTGAATGTAATACTGAATTTCACAAGCTAGAACGCTTGTTTTTGGATAGAGGCTACAATCCTTATACTGTAGCTTGTATAAAAGAAAAAATTATTAGTGATTCCAGCTATAAACCAAGGGTCACATTTCAACATAAGGACAGAAACAGGCTTATACATTTAGAACAACAGGAACACAAGCAAGTGAGATGTATTATCAGCTATACAAGTGACAACAAATATATAACTGATATCATCAGTAAGAATTGGTCAATATTAACCACTAATGATGAAATCAAGAGGTTAATAGGAAATAGACCGTCTTATACATATAAAAACATGAAGAATTTGAAAAGAATTCTATGTAATGAAAAAATTAATGAAATAAGTAACAACAGAGCCAATACAGGCACTGTCCCTTGTGGAGGGTGCACCTCATGCAAATGGATTTCTACCAACAATAAGTTCTTACATCCTGAATTGTTATATGAATTCAATGTCAGTTGCTCAGCCAGTTGTGATGACACCAATGTGATTTATTTAGCTACTTGTGAATTATGCCCTGCTTTCTATGTGGGCATGACAACGAGAAGGCTCAGGGATAGGATACAAGAGCATTTATATGCCATAAGGAAGAATGACCCTAAAAATGCTTTATCTAAACATATCTCCGAACATTCGAATCACAAATTTGTTTTCAGGGTATTACAAAAAAGAATGTTAAACTCACGAAGAGGATATAATTTCAATGAATTAGAGAATTTAGAGTTAGATTGGATTTTTAGGGTCAGAGCACAAAAGTATCCAGGCCTCAATAGCTATATTAGCATCAGATCACACTTAAAGAAATGCAAATATCATTGACTTATTTAGTCTCCACATATCCTATTACACAGATAAGATTTTTTGTGGCTGAGTGTCAGAGATTTTTGCATCTTTATACATGTTTATCTGACCAATACTATATGTCCTACTATATATTATCATTTCTTATGCACATGCATGTACATAGTTGCTTAGACTTGATATTTATGTATGCACACAATATATATATATTATTGTGGATGTATATATATTTCTCTAGATTGTTCAGATTGTGGTATTTCTATGTTTATTTATTATTCTACAGGTCTTTTTATGAGGTAAAGAGCCATGTCCTTACAAATGAATTTTTAGATTGAGTAGATAGCTATTTATTTATTTATTGATTTATTTATATCTATTTATTACTATGTCAGTTTTTAAGTTTTTCATATATATATATTATGAACTGGGAATGACTATATACTACAATATATTATATTATATATATTGTATTTATTGGCATTTATATAGTCTTTTAGTGATTATTGCATTCATTCAGGGTTCTATATACATGTATAGATGTATACCTATTATTATTATATTTGTAAATGAATTATTTATATAGAAAGATTTTAACTTGTTATTTATTATCCATCTTTTATTACATGATATATAGAGTACGCAATACACATATTTGTAAATATATATACATATTTTTTAATATATAATTTTAATATTTGAAACATAATGTATATGTGGTCGTTCATAGATATCCCGTATGTATTTGGTTTCTTCATCACATATTAGTGAACATCCAGAACAGTATCCGATAGATGGCAGATGAAGCATGAAAGATAAGATTTATATTAAGATTTGTATTTTATCAACATGATTCACTATATATTCTCTTTATATATATTTTTCTTTATATATATTTCTTCTATATGCATTTATAGCTGTAGTGAGAAACGTTATCTCACACAACAAAATGAATATAAGGATTTTCATTGAGCAAGTACTATATAGTGAAATGGTGTAAGACAGCTTTAAATAAATTGATAATTTGGGAATTAGATGTTATAATTAATTCATTAAGCAATTTAGCTTTTTGATATATAAAGCGTGGGTTGTGACAATGTTTTAAACTTATCTGAATGGATTTTATGTGAAATAAAGCTTTGATATATTTGATTGTTCGCTGGTTTTTGTGGTCGACCAACTTTGAGGGAGAGGTGTCTTCTTTGTTTTGATTTGTTGCACACAGCTGATTATGACACATACATGTATATTTTACAGGATCCAGAGCATTACACCGTTGTTTCTCGTAATGAGATTAACATTGCTCACTCCAAAATTAACTACTACTTATTGTATCACCTACTGCAGGGTAGTATTAATGAGAAATTATATAACTACCTGCATGTAGAGAAGCCTAGGATACCATGTATATTTGGGATTCCCAAAACCCACAAAGGGATTGATAACATGAAATTCAGACCCATCGTAGCGGGAGCTGGAAGTATTACTGCACCTTTAGAAATTTATGTTAATTTGAAACTAAAGAAGTTCATTAACTCTGTGTCACATATTACTAAGGACTCATGGGATTTTTTTGGGAAGAAAAACTAGGGATAAATTTGGCTCAGAGATTTTTTTTAGTTACTATTGATGCGGTTGAATTATTTCCAAGCATCCCGCATGAGGTGGGACTGGAATTGTTTGGGGAAATTTTATTGACAGAATCTGGTTTAGATGGAAACACTATCAATTTGATTCTGGATTTCATGGATACCATTCTTAGGAATAATTTTATTCATTATATTGGGGAGTGTTACCAGCAAAGGAAAGGTGCTGCCTTGGGGGCAGCCTGTGCCCCCTATATGCAAACTGTGTGTTTTATTAGTGGGAACAGAGGTTTGTCCTTAACACTGATTGGCAGGGTTATATTACATTTTATACCCGATATTTGGATGACATGTGTCTATTATGGGATGGCCCTAGGGATAAATTTGATGAATTCATGATTCGCCTTAATCATTCAATGGAATTTTGAGCTTTTACACATACGGTTAGTTATTTTAGTATTAACTATTTGGATATTACACTTTACAAAGGCATGATTAATAATTGTTTTCAGTCCAAACTGTACAGGAAGTCTTCATTCTCAAACTCATACTTGCATTTTGAGATTGGACATCCTTACTATCAAAAGAAAGGTATAGTGAAGGGTCAGATGATCAGGGCCTCCAGAATGACTTGTGTGAATTCAGAATTCCTAGAGGAGGTTATGACTCTGACTCCACTATTTCTTGAAAGAGGATATCTTAAACAAATCATTGACCGTCTAGCTAATGAGGTAATTGCGAATAGAGATAAAAATGTTTTCCTCTGTTAGGTACTGGTATTAATGGGGTCGAGAGATTAAATGATGTAGAGCACAAGCACAGGGGGGCTTTCATCCATACCTTTTCCACCACATCAATACAGGCAGAGGACACTATAAAGAAATATTGGCCTAGTTTAATGGTCAATGAAGACACTAGTTTATACCTCCCGAACTACCCCACCTTTGTTAGAAGGAGGGATACTAATTTAAAGGAGCTTTTTGAAAAGAAGGATTTTATTACACAGACAAATGCTGGATTCAGATGTCGTACTCATAAATCTGGAGCTTGTCAACAATGTGGCTTTATTCTTGACAAGAGTGAGATATTTATTCCATCTAGGGGCTTAGGATCAAGGCTTCTGGGTATTACAACTGTGGAACTAAAGGGGGGTATATATTGGGATTTATGAAATCTGCCAGAGTTTTTATCATTGGTAAAACCAAGAGACAATTAAGGAGAAGGGTGTATGGGCATTTATATGAGGTATCCAAAGGAAAGGAAACCAATGTTTTTTTTAGGCATCCCTTGTTCTGTAAGGAAATGAAATAACGTTTTTCATGTTGGAACAGGTTTTAGTTGACCCTCGAGGTGGGAGCTGGGAGCCCAGGTTGGAATATAGGGAATCGTTCTGGCAGTTAAAGTTGGATGTGGACAGAACTCCTGGACTCAATGATTGTATTAGTATAAACAGTGTACTAAAACTCAGGGCTGCTAAATTATAATTTAAGCACTGGTTTTGTTTACATTAATGTATTGCTGCTATGAAGTTTAAAATGATTGCTTTGTTTTACCTGAATGATTTTATTGTATTTATAGAGGTTAATAATGATTACAACTATATGTTTGTCCTTGCATACTTAATTTTAGCATTTATTAATATTTACATTTATAATATTTTTATGTGTAATTTATGAACGAGATCACATTTTATGAGATGGCAAAATTTCCCTATGTTTTCCTATGTAATTTAGAGGGTTACACAGGGCTAATGAACTATTTCATTTTAATTGCTTATTTCAATTGATTTGTGGAGTTCATTGGCTGTAATCAACTATTTAAGGAAAGTAATGTTGCCTCACAGCAAGAGGTTCTCCCGTTCAGTTCTCGGATGGAGTGCGGGGAGTGCCTTCTGTGTGGAGTCTGCATGTCCTCCCCGCAGTTGGGTGGGCATTCAAAAGACATGCATAAATGGGCGTGCCTTCGTTAAAGTTAAATGTCGAGCTGGCACCTCGGTGTTTGTGAAAGTCTCCTGCCAATCATTAGCAGACTGGAGCTCTGCTGTGGTGACCCCTAACTGGGAAAAGCCGAAAGACAAACAACAACAATGGATTTTACTCTTTGTTCTGAGGAAGCCTGGTATTGTACTAGGTGAAGGCGCGCTTAACTGGATTTTTGGGTGTTTTACTGTGTACCTGCTTTTTGTTGCATTTAAATGGATTAATTAAACGTACATTGAATCTACTGTCCTGCTTTCCTTGGATTTGTGCTGTTTGGTTGCTCCTTTGTTTCTGTTTTGATCATTGGATTTGGAACTTGATTATGTACCTGAGAGAGATGCCTGGAAGAAGAAATTACAACCAACCCTGGATTGGAATAACCCATTGCTGGACTTTGAACCAGTGGCTAGTATCATACAAACTAGTGAGAACTGTGAGCATGATGTAACACCTTGAAGAAGGGGCCACATAAATTGGAAAATTATTTGCATAAGTTAAAAAGACTCCAGGCTCAAAGCTTCCACCTAGAAGCCTGTCTTAAGTTGCATATTGTCCCTCGTGGGTTATGGGTATTTAGTATGCCTACATATGGCACCATTTACAATGAGCTTTTATTACAATGGCAACACATTAACCTAGAGACTAGTAGGAGGTATATGAAACTGCAAATTAATTTGTTTACACCAGAGGAAGAAGCTTTTACAACTGGCATTAACAACCTACAAGGAACTTTGTATGACATCTACCCACACCATATTTTAGATATAAAACTTGAAGCTGTTTTGAAAACTGTTGCAGCTTATGAACAGCAGCTATTAAATTATAAAAGAAAGAAAATGCAAAGGGACACACAAGATTTCTCGGCCGGAAGGGTCTTTGCCTGGCCGAGAGAATGGACTTATGGTGATTCTAGCAGCAATACTTCTAAACTTGAGTCTGTTCAAAGACCTGACAGTGATAAAACTTTAAAACCTTATGCAACTAAAGAAGTTGAAGCTGTGCCTTTAAATCTGATCAGCCTGGTCGATACTAAAAATGATGGAATGACTTTTGAGATGCAGGACATGCCCCCTCCGGCACAGCTGTTGAAGGAAGTGAACCACTTTACTGCTACAGAGATGAACGGTACTGGAGGGGCATACAGGAAAGATACTGGGTCTACTGTTTCCCTTGATGTAAGCGATGGCAACACTAATAACTTTCTGATGAACAAGACAAATTTAACAGTGCCTTACCCTATCCAAGTTAATTTTTTTCTAGAGCGGTCATGGAGCAGACACCACAGTAAACGCAAAGAATCTGTAGAAGAGGAGAAGTCCCTAATAATAAAAAAGATGTGGCAGCAGAACTGGCCACACTGATTTGGAACATTTCAAGTCGAGTATTGACAGAATTTGAAGCTAATGTTCTGAAGAAAGGTATGTCTTTTATACCAGCCAACAGAATGACTGTTACAGAGAACATAATTGAACTTAAAAATTATACTCATAACATTATGTTGAAAATTAATTTTGGTGAAGTGAACAATAGTACAGATGCTGCTAGTAAATGTAAAAAGCCTAGTAGCTTTATTACTATAAAAAACTTGGCTGTAGAGACTTTTGAGAAAGCATGTATTAAAGAAATATACGAGTTGTACAATAGTGGCAAAGTGGCAATTCAAACAAGAAATACTTTTCTAATTTAAATATACAAGAAAGGGAAGCATTGGAAGTCCTATGCCATGATGATTCTATTTCAATTAGATGGCCGACAAAGGTGGCCCTTTGGTTATAATGGACTCTGAATTTTACATACAAACTATGAATGAAATGTTAAAAGACAAGAAGTTTTATGAGCAGACAAGTGTTAATAGAGTCAGAATATGTGAAATATGCATTTATAACTCTATATTTGAATGTCTGCAGAGTAGATTAATTAGTATGGAATTATTCAAGTACTTTATTGTAGAGAAACCGACAGTAGCTGTTGTACAAGGACTGCCTAAGGTTCACAAACATGCCACGCTACCCCCTATGAGGCCCATTGTAGCAGGGAGAGGGTGGTGCACTGAGCCATTGTCTGTTTTTGTGGAACAACATTTAAAGGCTGTTTTATCAAAGAATAGGTTTCTATTGAGGGACAACAAGCAATTCCTAGGAGACTTGCATGAGTTTGTTGGCAATGCTAACCTTAACAGACAATGGTTAATGATTACCCTATATGTACAATCCCTTTTCACTATGATCCCCAATAGAGCAGGGATTGAATTATTTAGACAATACCTGTTGAAAGATAGGACATACGACAATCAGTTTATTGATTTCTTAGCCATGCTGATGGAACTCATTCTGGAAAATAACCTGTTTGTGTTTGGTGACACTGTCTATAGACAAATGGATGGCATAGCTATGAGTACACCATGTGCCAATAGCTATGCCAGCATTGACATGGCAGCTTGGGAAGAACAGTTTGTGTTTACTGAGATGCAGAGCCAGCTTGGATTCTATAAAATGTTTGTGGATGACATCTTCATGCTGTGAGATTGTGACAATAATTCCTCCATCCCTTTTTTGCTAAATTAGGTAACAGCACACAATTTTTTAAATTTACTTTGAAGAGTTCCTTTTCCACAATTGACGTTTTGGATGTCAGAATTATACAGAAAACTAATAATCATTTTGATACTGAGATATCTAGAAAGGAATGCTACAGAAATTCTTATTTGCACAGACAAAGTATGCACCCCAAGCACATCTTTAGAAATGTGATCAGAGGCCAAGGAATGAGAACCTCCAGGTTAATAACTAATGATATGAAATTTGATAGAGAGTTAATAGATATAAAAGATAAATTTGTGGAGTGAGGCTATAGTTAGACTGAAATATCCCAAGCGACAATGGATATTAATAACAGAAGAGAAGTAGATATTACCCAATACTTCTCTAAACAGGAACCATCTACCGTAGCACCCAAGTATAGAAACAACACTTTGAGAATACCTATCACATATTCTAGTAATGCGGTAGCATTGTTGCCTAACAGCAAGAGGTTCTCCCGTTTGATTCTTGGCTTGGGTTGGGAGTACCTTCGTGTGGAGTCTGCATGTCCTCTCTGCGGTCGAGTGGGCGTTCGAAAGACATGCATTGAATGGGTGTGCCTTCATTGAAGGTTGGGCGTCGGGCTGGCAACTCAACACCATAAAAACCAAATGCCAAACATTAGCAGACCGGAGTTCCGCTGTGGCGACCCCTAACTGGGAAAAGCCAAAAGACAAACAACAACAACAACACAGTTGTTACAAAGGATTTTTGATAAAAGCTGGAATATTTTATGTGCAGATGATAAGCTGAAAGGAATTGTGGAGGAAAGACCAAGTAACGTCTACAAGAAAAAGAAGTGCTTGAAAAGACTGGTATGTGGGCCAAGACTCAGTCGTGAACCAATGAGGTCAGAAGATGGAGTGGAATTTGATACACACCCGTGTGGGAAGTGTAGGTTCTGTGACTTTCTTGACAGTACAGGGAGGTTTACACACCCTGATACAGGGATGGTATATACGTTCAGATTGACAGCACATTGTAACACTATTAATTTAGTGTACTTATCCACCTGTGTATTATGTGGCTATTTCTATGTAGGATTGACGACACGCAGATTACATGATCATATGAGAGAACACCTCTATGACATCTCTAGGCAAATAGATACCAATGCCCTGGCGAGGCACACCATGAATTGTGGCAATGAGCATCACTTTAAGTTCTTAGTGATAGATATGGTTAAGTCCAGTATCAGAGGGGGTGGCATTAGGAATAAAGTTGAAGTCAAGGAATTTGAATGCATAATTAGGCTGCAAGCCAACATTGGTAAGGGCATTAATGATAAAATTTGTATTAAACCAGTACTAATCGATAGAGGCATTAGATAAGAGTGGCTAGATAATTATGCACTTTATCATGTATTCTATGTATTCTGAATGATTTTTTTAGATGATATATGTTTTTATAATATGTATATGCATTTTTAGATAGACCCAGGTACTAGGTAAAAGTTTTGGTATCTTCTTTGTTATGTAGTAATTACTTTTGTAGCCTATATGTACTACTAGATGAATGTATTAGGTGTAAGATCCTTTCTATGTAGTTTTACATTTTGGGTTTACCTAGGGTCAATGAATTTGGCTATGTGCCTTTAAGCCAATTAATTTGTTAATTGATTGATTACCCAGCTTGAAGGTATATAAACTGCAGATTTTGATGTAAGTTTTGTCTGATGAAGTAGCCTTGAGCTATGAAAGCACTCACTTTGGATTAAAACTTGTATATGTTTTTAGTAGCATTGGTCTGGAGCCTCCTTTGTTGCTTCTACACATATGTATATGTTTACATATATACAGATATATATGTGTGTGTATATATATATATATATATATATATATATATATATATATATATATATATATATGGGTCTAGGACTATTCACTGAAAGCACATTTCACTGAAAGTCAAATGACTGTGCACAATTCGGTGAAAGCACAATTCACTGAAACACATTTCACTGAAAGTTATATTTGACCTTCTCCGCACTGTAGTGCGACCCTGGAGTTAGAATATATATATATATATATATATATATATATATATATATATATATATATTTATAGATATATAGAATATATATATAGCCTCTCTAGCTATGATCTATAGGTTATCACACATATGTTGTTGTTGTGTCTTTCGGCTTTTCCTGGTTAGGGGTCACCACAGCGGAACTCCGGTCTGCTAATGATTGGTAGTTGATTTTTATGTGCCGAGTTACCAGCCCTGATGCACAACCTTCAACAAAGGTACACCCATTCACGCATGTCTCCACGTAGAAGATGCTCTAGCTAAGAATCAAACCGGACAGCGTCTTACTGTGAGGTGACAACGCTACCATTGTAAATATTAAATTTGTACCATGTACCTAAGAATTTATACCTGCTCTCTAACATGAAATGTAACTGTAAATTGTTCATTATTAATATTGTGTCTGTATCTAAAGGTAACATGTACCTAAGAAATTACACCTGTTCTCTAGCATGAAACATAATTTTAAATTGTTCTTCTTTTCTATATTGTATCTGTATCTAAACTTTGTAACATGGAGCTTTTCTCCCCAGGCCTCCACTAAAAATGAGCTCCCAGAGTCCAGTGGGCATCCCTGGTCATCAAACTGGAAATAAATAAATAATAATAATAAATATATAGTAAGGGGGGTGTGGGGGGCATAGTTTGATATATATTAAGTTTAGAAAAGAGTAATTTATTGAAATTGCAAGTATCCATGTGTATAGTTCAAAATATTTAAAATAGGTAGGGGGCTATGCCCCCACACCCCCAGTGTGGGAGGTGGTGCCCCCAACAACCCATTACTATATATTCTAACTCCAGGGTTACACTACAGTGGGGAAAAGGCCATATATAACTTTTAGTGAAATGTGTGTCAGTGAATTATGTTTTCAGTGAATTGAGCTTTCAGTGAATTGTGCACAGTCAAATGTGTTTCAGTGAAATGTGCTTTCAGTGAATAGTCCTAGACCCATATATATACATATATATATATATATATATATATATATATATATATATACAGCTAGATCTATATATGTTCATATATATAACACAATATACAGATGCATAGCAATACATATATATATATATATATATATGTGTGTGTGTGTGTGTGTGTGTGTGTGTGTATACATATATCTACATATGTATATATATATATATATATATATATATATATATATATATATATATATATATATACATGTACATATCCTTGTTATGTGTACACTTGACTGCTGCATATACCTTCCCAGATGTATCACACCATATTTATCTGATATGAGTATATTTAAATACAACATACTTGATTCAACACTAATATCACTTTCAAGTACTACACAATTGTAGAAGTCAAAGCAGATGTTCACTACTATTCAATATGTGTACTGACAGATATATTGGAAAAAAACATCAAACATTTTCACAGCTGTGATGGCTTAGTGGTTAAGTGTTGTGACTATAGTATATAGGGTCCTTGTTTCAAGACCTGCAAGGGCTGGTTATTCTGTTGCTTGGCAGAACAAGGGCTGCTGGATACAGAGTGGTTAAGGCAGGTATAAACAGCCTGATCAAATTCCAGTCTGATAAAATAGCAGGGTAATAACATTTTTAATAAGTATATTTAATTCCATATACATAACATGCGTCTATGTGCTGTCATTACATTAGCAAGGGGTGTGAGTCTACTATCTGGAACACCTGAGTATATATGGCATGTACAACACTCTTTTCAATTTAAATATTTTAAATACATGGATAGTATCCTAGGTTATATGCAGTCACACTGACGTAGAGTATCATTATGTTACTACTGTTGACTGCTTTCGCAAGGAAGAGTAGATTGCAGATTAGAGTAGATTGCAGATTGTAGTACTTGAACCAAACACCCCTGCATGCAAAGATGGATTCTGAGTCCTTACTGTCATGTCTTGGTGTGTGAGCTGTGTGTCTTTAAGGATTTCCTATTGGACACTGATCTGACATGTGGATATTAACTGTAGACTATTGTGTGTATAGGGTATGTCATGCATAACCAGTTGGCTAGCTGATGTCTGTCTGTTCTCTGTATAGATGTGCAGATGTCGGGACTCCATCTTGACTGCTTACAGGCAATCTATGCTTGAATGCCACAGCTAGGAATCCACATCCTGTACGCACCAAATGCCATGGATACCTCAACTACACTACCACAGTCAACAGAACATGCTTGGGTACAGGTCTCCAAGACAGACACTGACCATGCTATGTAATACATGCTGCATACATGTCAACTGTAGCACTTCACTGGCCTTCTGCATGAGGCAACCAGATGATTGGATGTTGCATTTAACTCTCACCCTGAGGATCACCCCTGTGGCATCTGTTGATAGATGGTCTGCTGGCAAATGGCAGGTGGCATGATACCACTGTACACACATCCCCTACTCTTCCCATCTCTCCATGGACAATATCCTGGTACACACCTATGAACACCTGAACCTATGGACCCCAGTACTGACATATGTGTATGTGTGCATTACTGAGAATAACAGTGTCTGTGTGTTTATAGACCTGTAGTTGAAAATACCCTGAGGCCCTTCACACCCATCGCATCACCCATTGCCATAGTTAGATATGACTGCTGCTGTAATGGACATTACATGTACCTTGTTACACTCTTCATCCTATGAGCTACCTGGAGCTTGCAGTACCAGTGTTGTACAAATGGGTTAATAGGCATGGGTTACCATCTGAGTTCTGGCAAGTGTGTGTATGTCTGCAAGTGTGTATATTTGTAGGATACAGTATTCTGAGGCCACATTCTCCTAATACAATACACCTTGCCACACAGTATTAGGGATAGTGATGTTTCTGACCATAGGAGAGCCATGACAATGCATCACTCTACTATCCCTGTGGCATGTTCAATAGATGCATATCCCTGTAGTAGCACTCTTGAGATAGACAAGGGGTTGTATTGCACTCCTGGTCAAAGTGTGATGGTGGGTATGTCAGAGTATTATCATGGGTTTCAGTGAGTACAATATCCACTGTGGAGTGTGGGTGCTGGGTATACTGTCTTTACACCATGGTACCCCATGTACATGTCCCATGTTCCACTGTATGGGGACAACTGTCACCATCAGCCATACAGGTAACTGATAACACTATCCAGCCCAGTGATGCATGTGCTGTGTGCAACTTATCTGTAATTGAATGGACACACTGACAAGGTAGCTAGCACTGATAAACCCAGTTCTCTCAGATGTGTGTATGACTGTTATGTGTTTGTCAATGTGTATATGACAGTATGTCACATTATGTATTGTTCATAAACGACCAGTGCACCCCCCATTACCATACTGTGCAGGGCCTGGTGATGTTCTTTTCTTAACATGTAACCTGGAACACACCTCATCCTAAAAGCTGTGTGGTGTGTGCAATTAAGGCCACACACATCAGTAGCACTACATATCTAGGTAGGGGTTCTAGTCCCAGTGTTGCCAAGTAAGAGTGTGTGTGTGTGTGTGTGTGTGTGTGTGTGTGTGTGTGTGTGTGTGTGTGTGTGTGTGTGTGTGTGTGTGTGAAGGGATCTACTTCAGTTTGCAGAATACACATGTCCCAGGAGGTCATCTGTCTGAGAACTGCCTGGCAAATGCTAATATTTCACAGGTGTCATCCTGTGGAAAGTCATTACATCACAACTAGTAGTAGATGTGTAAATGCCCTCTTCCCCACTGTATAGCTGTACAGCGATACTGGGGTTGGTATATATAGCTAGGTGTGGATCTTGTGGACACTGCCACCATCATTGCAGTTATTCTTGAGTGTATCCCCTTGCTTAGTTGGCTGTAATACTGTACAGTTCATGTTAATAGGTTAAGTAGTTCTCATTCACACTATCTGCAGTTCTACACCACCTCACACCCTCCAAAGGGTAGGGCTGTGCCACCCACACCAGCACACCTATGTTTACCGAGTTGAGGATTGTACTACCGTGGAGAAGGGGACATATACCCTGCCAGTACTATCGTCAATGACATTAAACTAGCTGACTGCTTATTTCCCAATATGTTGTTGTGCCTATTCTGTCTTGGTGGAATTACATAGGCTAAAATGGGTTCCTTGCAAAAGTACATACATCCATGTGTACAGTATTCTCTGTGTATTGCATAAACACCAACGCCTCTGTGTGTGTTATACACAAACATGTGGTGTGTACCATCCAAGTACACTTACCATTGTCCACTGTAGAAGAGCTGCTGACATCAGCCACCATGCACTCACCTGTATACACCTCCAGACCTATCAGGCATGTGGCACATGCAGTAACTGTTACACAGACCTGTGACTTGTGTTTAGCTGTACCCAGGATATGGCACAGTCAAGGTGTCACCACAGTGCCATACCCCTTGCAGGCAACAACATCAGACCAACATCCTGCTGACACATGGACACCTACAACATAAACAGAATACATTATGGAGACCACACTCTTTCAGTGTTAATAACAGCTACAATGCATCATGGCTGGACAGCTACACTTCTTGATATGTAAGCATTAAACTTTACTGCTGATAACATGTTACACAGCATTACATTGGTACACCATAGTACAGTTACCCTGTGCATCAGAACCATATTAGCCTGTCCCTGCATCGATGTTATTGATGAGAGAGATGTGGCACAGGTATCATCATATGTACAGGTGTGTTGGTTTGCCAGAGACCTAGGCAGAGCCATACATTTGACATCATGTGTGTCTGTTTTGGGGTTTAGTTATTAATTGAGCTATTGTGATGTGGTGTGTGTAGGCATGGGCTTGCCCTAGCTGTGTTGGTGATGTGTTTGTGTATATGCATGCACACAGTTCTGCCATGCAGCTTCCCTATACAGGGGTTTGATGGACAGCCGCAGACCATACCTGGCAGGGTGTGCAGTTCACCGTTTCTGGCCACGGGCATGAGAACTGTGCCTGCCAGAGGTTTCATGGACACCACCAGGTACAAGCCACAATATGGTACTCTCCCCTGATGATGACATATGTCCGCTGGATCCAGGTCCCTCTTGGCACTATCCAGGGCCATGTGCACATGGCCTGCTGTGTTGTGCTGTAGACAGCGACCCCCTGCAGTGCTGGGGCTAGTACTGCCACTATGGGAGTGGCCCTGACTTCTTGTACATCCACATCGACCTCCAGCTGTTGGTGTTGCTGGCCTACTTCCATGTAGCTGTCACACTACTCCCACCATATGTTCAAGCACAGACATTCCATGGTTGAGGATTCCCACCATCGCACCCAACCATCTATTCATGACCTCTGCAAAATAACACTGGGCACCTGCAAGATCACGGATATTGTCAATAACAGTGGAATGAGTAGCTCTCTACAGCCTCAGACCCTGTCTGGTATACCGTTCCATACATGCCTTCACCTCCATGATGGCCTGAAACATGCATCTGGTGGCACCAGATGTGGCACTTCTGCCAGGGGCATGAAGACCAGCAGCCCTCCTATGAGCACCCCTGTACATCTGCCTGTGTGGTACCCTGCCAGACATCTGGCTATGGCTGCTGTGTCCAGACACATGTGCCATAGACACCTGTCATCAAGTACCTTTATCTGCTCTTTTTTTTAAAAAATACAGTATTTAAATTGATTTTAGCTGTGTGGAAGGAATATTAACTGAACTGGAAGTTAGTCAGTGTTTGCTGAATTTTGTTATTTGCTAGTAATTACAGGTGTGGGGGTAGTCACATTCTTTGATTTCCTGTCCTGTTTGAAATATTTTCTGCTTAAAAACCTCAGCTTTGGCCGCTAAAGAACTTGCTGTATTCAACTGGAATTACGAGATTTACATCTTTTATCTTCAAAATACAGTATTTAAATTAATTAACTGTGCAAATATTAACTGAACTGGAAGTTAGTCAGTGTTTGCTGAATTTTGTTATTTGCTAGTAATTACAGGTGTGGGGGTAGTCACATTCTTTGATTTCCTGTCCTTGCCTATTTAAGTGGTACAGTGTGAAATATTTTCTGCTTAAAAACCTCAGCTTTGGCCGGCTAAGAACTTGCTGTATTCAACTGGACATATAAGAGAATTTAAGTACCTTTATCTGCTCTTTTTTTTTAAAAAAAAATACAGTATTTAAATTGACTTTAACTGTGTGGAAGGAATATTAACTGAACTGGAAGTTTTCACTCTGCTCTTCAGTTAGTCCCACACACCCTCCCTGTTTTTGTTTTGGTGTTAATCTTAGTGTCCTTGCAACTGCCCGCCCCTCTTGTAAATTTGTGTTTGGATACTCCTTCTGGGCCCATCTCATTTGCTCACTCAACTGAGTGCAGTGAGATCATATTCTGATTTCAGGCACTCCTACTGTGTACAAAGAGAACATCTGGGAAACCGAAAAAACAAAATTAAGCTTGTTTCCTGCATTTCCTGTTAAGTGGTATAGACTATTTGTAGTCTTCTGAGTCCCAAGCCCTTCTGTGTTGGAGGGAAGCCTTCTAGCTTAGTTTTTTTTTTCTTATAACTAGCCAGTTTTCAAGTTTCAGCACTCAAATCTGTTTCTTTGATCTCAGCACTTGTTCAGAAAAAAAAAAAAAATTAATCTGCTTTTACTGTACTTGTGTTTCTACCTACTTTTTTTTTACTTTTGCATCATATTAAAAGTACTCAATTGTATTTATTACTGCTTGGTGTAACTCATTCTAAGCCTTTTGGTTTAAACACTTGGGCTTCAGGCTAGTTGTTTTGCACTGAGAGGGTTTGTGGTCTGCACTGTAGTGGCAGAACAGGTAGCTTACATCCTTCTAGGTTGGGAACTGCTGATTGAGGGCTCAGTGTCTGTTATTCTAAAAGTGTATTAATTCTGGTTTAAGCACTTGGGCTTTCAGGCCAGTTATTTTACATTAAGAGGGTTCGTGGTCTGCACTCTTATGGGAGAGGCTGGACTCTGCCCTTCTGAGCTGGGAATTTCTGGTTGAAGGCTTATAGTGCATGCATATCTGAACTGCTTCTTACTGAAGTTGGTGCGCCTTGTTTGCTGTAGCATAGACTGGATTCGGGCCTGCTGGATCTAGCTTTGTTTGTGTAACTTGAGCACTAATCCAGGCATTCTCTAAAGTATTCAATTGTATTTATTACTACTTGGTAGTAACTTTATTAAAGTGTAGCTATCATTCTAAGTCTTTTGGATTAAGCACTTGGGCTTCAGATCAGTTGTTTTACATTAGGAAGGTTTGTGGCATGCACTGTGGTGGCAGAACAGGTAGCTTTCATCCTTCTAAGTTGGGAACTGCTGATTGAGAGCCCAGTGTCTGTTATTATTAAAGTGTATTAGTTCTGGTTTAAGCACTTGGGCTTCAGGCCAGTTATTTTACATTAACAAGGTTTGTGGTCTGCACTCTTGTGGGAGAAGAGGCTGGACTCTGCCCTTCTGAGCTGGGAATTTCTGGTTAAAGGTTTATAGTGCCTGAATATTTGAACTGTATCTTACTGAAATTGGTACACCTTGTTTGCTGTAGCATAGACTAGATCCAGCCCTGCTGAATCTAGCTTTGTTTATATGCTTGTTGTTTGTTTGCTTGTTATTTCCCTGGAACGCTAATTCCACCTAATACGCGGCTTCTCAGCTCTTCTGTGGATCACTAGTGATATCTGCATTGCTTACTATACTTATATCCTTGTTTCACTTGAAAGAAAGTTACTGTTTGTTGTTTTTGCATTTAAGTTACCTGTAACACATTGCACTTAAGTTACCTGGCACTTGCTCACTAAAGCAATTATATAAGACAGCACTAAAAATTAAAAGCACTACACCCTCATTCCCCACTGGCCCTGGTTTTCAATTGTTAAGGAATTCCCAATATTATTCTAGCATGTCCAAAGGTCAGTTGTCAATCTCCTCTCTGGTCCAGCTGGTGAATCTGGGAATCTTGAGGCAATGTTACAACTGCCTCATGTACACAGACAACCCTCTCCTCCCAACAAATTCCAACACATGTGAGAGATGCAACCATATAGCCAAACTGGAGGCTAAGCTCTCTCAACTCAGCACTGGCATAATGAGTCAGGAGGAGAAGGAAACCACACTCACTACAATTCCAGCATCACATAGATCTACCACGACAGCAAACCAAACACATAATCACACAAAAACATATTCAGAGGCTCTAAATAAAGATCTGCAGAAGCAGCAGTGACCCCTCCAAAGCAGACACCCAAGCAGCCGCTACCCCAAAACAAAACACGTGCAACACATATCTCACAAAGCCAGTGTGCCAAACAGTCACAGCCCTTAAGACTAAACAACACACCTGATACACTTGTAATAGGTGACTCTATCATCAGGCACACTGACGTCCCGCTCACCAGGCTGAACAAAGAGAGGGTCACGGTGAGCAGCCTGTGGGGTGGTAGGATCCGCCACATAACACAAGCACTCAGGTCACTCCAAGGCAAGTACAAATATGACTCAGTCATTGTCCATGCTGGTGTGAATGACCTGAGACGCACTCCCTGGACTACATGAAAAGAGACATAAAGGAGCTCTCTGAGCATGTAGCCCAGGCCGGTATGACCCTGACCTTGAGTAGCATCTTACCCTCACCAAGAATGATGCCACAATATGAAGACAAGATGATCAATTTCAACAATTGGCTTAAGTACTGGTGTCATTCAAAGGGGATCCAATGCCTGTCAGCTTGGGATGATATGCTCGACAAGCCACGATGCTTCGCTAGGGACGGCTTGCACCTGTCACCCCTGGGCTTTCAGACAGTGGCAAATGCTCTTGTTACCCCCATAGTGCCTATTTTAGGCAAGGCTCAAAAGACAAACCCACCTCCATAGGTATCACAAGGGATAAGAAACTAAGAGTAATGCTACTCAATGCCAGAAGTCTAAACCTCAAGATGCACGCACTCGAAACTCTCCTTAGCATGGAGAACATCGATATCTGTGCAGTAACAGAAACCTGGTTCAGGGCTCCTGAGAGCACCCCAGCACTACCAGGTTATACCTCATACCATGCTTTTCGCCCCAAAACTTGGACTGAACCACAAAAGGAGGGGAGTATCGATATTCATCAATGATACCCACACCTCCAGGTTGGTAACAAAGCACGAAGCATCAGAGACTATCCATGTGCAACTAACAGTGGGTAAAACTGCCTTCCAGTTTATAGCCTGCTACAGACCACCCTCCCAAACCCAGGAACCCCACTTGGCCTTCCTGAGAACACTGGAAAATATGAAGGTCTCTCCAAACACCATTATATTGGGCGACTTCAACTACCCAAACATAGACTGGGAGCATTACTCTAGCTCCAACACCCTAGCCCAAAGGTTCCTAGAATTTATAAACTCAAATGCTATGGAACAACTTGTTACCACTCCCACAAGAGGGGAAAACATACTGGACCTGATCATCACCAACATGGGGACTCTATGCTCCAGACCAGAAGTGTATCCCTCACTGGTGAGATCAGACCATAAACTAATCTCACTGGATATTCACATCCCTGACCCCACCCCTGCCCAGAAAACCACAGTGAAAAACTTCTCTAAAGCAAATTTCACACTCCTCAAAACTGAGGTGGAATCCTTCAAAGCCCCGGCCTGTGGAAAATACGGCCCAGACCTCAGAATCCTTTATAAACGCATTCTATGAACACCTTCAGGAATGCATGGATCATGCGATCTCATATAAAACCAAGACCCAATCCTACAAAGGCAGACGTCCTGTCTGGTAGACCCCAGCCATAAACAAACTATACAATAGAAGGAGGAAGCTACTAAATGATAGAGAAAAATCCCAAAAAGGGAAGGCATCACTGATCAGTATTAGCAAAAAACTACGGGCACACATAAAATTGTCTAAGCCCAGCTTCGAGAGAAAAATTGCACAGGACACTAAGGATAATCACAAGGCTTTCTTTAGTTATGTTAGGAACCTAGGTGGTAATTCCCAGATATGCTCAGAATTAGTCCATAATGACAAAAAATACACCGAACCCACAGACATTGCCAACATCCTAACTGACAGGTTCAGCACAAACTCCCAAAAGGGCAAATATCTATTCCAGCAGAGTGCTGCCCCTGACATCTCAGATGCTCAGGTAAGCTGCCTCTCCAAAGCAAAAACACAGCATCAGTGGGACCAGATGGTGTCCCGGCTGCATCCTACATGAACTCCAAGAAGAGCTAAACCCAAACATAAAACTACTGTTCAATTTTAGCCTTACTACAGGATATGTGCCCAAAGAGTGGCGTACAGCAACAGTGGTCCCTCTCCATAAAGGTGGTGCCTCAACGGATCCTGGAAACTATCGCCCCATAAGCCTGACTAGCTTGGTCTGCAAAGCTATGGAAAGGATCATCATGGACCTCATAAATAAAGATATTGGGGACCTACAAACACTGGATCCTACCCAGTTCGGCTTTGTTAAGGGCAGATCCTGCCTCTTAAACTTGGTTGATTTCTTTGAAACAGTCACCAAGGCCATTGACGAGGGGAAGGTGGTCCACACAGCCTACCTGGACCTCGCAAAAGCCTTCAATACAATACCCCACTCGGGCATTATAGATAAGCTCACCAGCTTAAATATAAACCCTTTGTCACTAGATGGATTGCAAACTGGCTCAAGAACAGAACCCACATGGTTAGAATTGCTGGAGCCATGTCAGACTCCAAACCAGTTACAAGTGGTGTCCCACAAGGCTCAGTCCTGGGACCTCTCTTGTTCGGTATATATTTCTTGGAGGTACAGGCCAACACGGAAGGACTGTGGCTGACCAAGTTCGCAGATGACTGCAAACTGGGCGCCATAATCGACTCTCCAGCCGACACAAGCATCCTCCAAAAGGGCCTCATAGAAACAGACAACTGGTGCCAGAGCCATGGCCTCTAGCTAAATGCCAAAAAGTGTATAGTCATCCCTTTGGCAAAAACAGTGCCCACAAATTACCACATAGTTGGTAAGCCATTAAGTACAGAAGAAGTAATTAGGTACCTGGGGACCCAAGTTGATAGCAATCTCTCATTTGACAACCACGTGACCAAAGTGGTTAGAAAAACATTTTATATAGCCCACCTAATCATGAAGGGATTCACATCTAGATCAGGGGTGGTCATCGTGCCTCTTTACTCATCCCTCATCAGGCCCATAATTGAGTACAATGCCCCTTTTGGGATGTACCTTACCAGACACCTGCAGCAACTGGAAAGACCCCAAAAGTACCTCACCAAGAGGATCAAAGGGCTCAAACAGATGCCATATGCTGCCCGGTTAAAGAAACTCCAGCTCTATTCAGTGGCATACCACCTGTTCAGAGGTGATCTGTGCCTGATGTATCCAACCCAGAATTAATGGACATGCTGCACCTCAGAAAATCCAAATCCCATCGAGCTACGCGCTCGAGAGACTTGAACCTCAGCACTGAAATAAATAGGACATGCTGGAGGGACAGATTCATAACCCAGAGGCTCCCTTCACTCTGGAATAAAATCCCAGTCCAGGTTAGGCAGAGTCCCTCATTGACTCTCTTCAAGAGGAATCTTGATGAGTGGATGGGAGATCGTAAGTTTACCCTGAGTATCACTTCTGTGTCACTGTTAGACAGAGGCACAGTATACTAACCTCGAAAAAGGGCATAGCAAAATAAATTTAAAATGGGTGGTGAAAGCCAAACACATTCTGGCTAAGCTTATAAATGCCCTAGGGCAGATAGCCTAGTATGAACTTATGAACCTATGAACCACACTGTCCTCTCCCATGCCACCACCCACCAACTGTCCCTCATCTATGACCACTGGTGATGGGGTATGTATAGGCAATGTGGCTAAGTGCAGGGATGGGGTGGATAACAGTGGGATGTCAAACCATGGTGCAGCTTCAGCCCCTAACAACCCTGCCTGTGCTTCAACACACCTATCATCATTGTCAGTGTATGTATGGACACTAACATCAGTTTGCCTACAGGAGGGACCCTGACCCAGCTCGCCACCTGTGAGGGGAAAACAAGAAACGCACTTTAAGACCTGTACATCATTGTTTAACAGTACACACACACACACACACACACACACACACACACACACACACACACACACACACACTTACTTACAGGTGAGGTTGCACAAAGATATTACACACAGATCTCGCATTACCCATATGTCAATATGCATGACATATGACACTCAACAGAATGCAGTGCAGCTATAGTCAATCCCTGTTACCAGCATTATACATCTCTGTCATGCATGAGTTGTGTTAGTAGGTGATGCCCCTTCCCCTGGAACACACTGCACCCATATACACAGTATTGCTGTGCACCTGTTCAGCATCCTGGCATGTACTGTGCACCATACCTCACAGGTGTACACACCATTGCTGAATGCGTATATGTGTGTCAGCAATGTTTGCTCTGCTGCTCACAGCCCCTTTGTGTTTGTCTGACACATACCTGGGATGATATGTGAACAGATATCATTAGTGAATGCCTGATGTCTGATTTACAGCTCTCATTAACAGCGGTGCATATATAGCTAATAAAATACCGTTACACTGACAACCTTCAAACCTTACTGTGGCTATGAATAATGTACACACCCTTATTGACATGGCACCCTCTTCCCTGATATGCCATGGGGCCACATTGCTGCATATGTTAACATTACATGAACCTGATACGTGACATATGACCTGTGCAATCAAATGCAGTATCAAACAAATGTATTAGTTGTGCAGATGCTGATTGAGATGCATACAATTTGTGGGTGCATAAGTGTGCACACCCTTATCATGATGGTTTGTTGCACCAACTAAGTGTACTACAGCAGCCAGTATTCCTGAAAGGGGTATACTAGCATGGGCCATCTGCATATGCCAGTATTTGGTCACTCTGCCCTACAAATGTCCCCCAACTCTGCATGATTGTAAGGTCGTCTCATGTCAACAGCCCTTGGAGGTCACACAATGGCATCACTATTGCTGTGGAGTCAGGGTTATGTCTGGCACAGTTCATGACCTTGACTGTGTGCAGATACAGCATTTCTTAGTGAGCTTTGGATGTCTGCTTCAGTTCATTGTTGTGTTTCAGGATGACATCCCCTCCCCATCCTCAGCCTTTTTGCAGATGCTTGACAGCTATGGGCTACACATGTGTGTCATTTTTCAGTGCCCCAAATTCTGAACACCATGTGTACCAGCCTAGTACATGTTAATGAATGGCAAACATACAGGTGTACACTGGAACCAGCCAGATACATATGGGGATGGTGGGACTGAGGTGGGTGAGGTGCTGCTTGTGCAGCACATGTATCTTAATTGATACTTTCTGTAGGTTTCCATCTTGGTCTTGGTACACCATTACACATTGCAACACATGCCT
>NC_056747.1:992243049-992358049 GCF_019279795.1 Protopterus annectens
CCTATCATTATCTAGTGCTGGCATTCCTGCCATCATTCCAGTGATGTTGTGGACTCCCACACATATTGTGGGGTAGGTTCCATATATGTGTTGGCTACAGCTGGACAAAACGCATGTGACCTTGTACAGTCCAGAAGTCAGTATATGTAACACTGTTATATGCCCTTATAAGTCATTTTATGAGGAAGGGTTATGCATCATTTATAATCAAGGCTGTTACAACATGTGAGGGATATCAGTAGTAAGACACATTAAGGTATATGGCTGTGCATTTTCATACATTCCACCACGGGAACAGTGGTGGGCTAGTGCTTACTGTCTTACAGACAGTTCTGTTTGTCAGAGTGGTAGTGATTTTTTAAGTTAAGCATTGTTATGCAACAGATACATTTTCATTGTGACAACTAATTCTTTTTCCCTTAGGGGTTGAGTACAGAGTGTAATTGGATGCTGATGAACTACATCTGTAATTAATAAGTGTTGATTGGTTCTTATCTTCCAGACCAGTGTTTCTTTACTGTTGTACTACTTGAAGGCCTTGTCCTGGACAGCAGCATATGTTATGCTTTCAGATTACTGTATAAAATGTTTTGCTTGAGAGTTGCATTATGTATTTCAAACACCTAACTTCTATATGAAATGGCATATACAACTAAAATAGTACACAAATAAACATTTCTATGTATGCAAACCTGTGTGCGGTGTCATATCCTTTGACTTCTCTGTGGGTATATGTTTCATGCAATAATTGTCTTTTGTATGAGAGAATCAAACACTGTCCATTTTAAAAGATGGCAACTGTAGGAATACTGGCTGTTCAATATGCTGTGCACCCTCTGAATATGTATCTTCCTATACATATCTCTACGTAATTATATATGTATATTATACTGTATGTTTATATACATACATATATATATATATATATATATATATATATATGTATATATATATATATATATATATATATATATATATATATGTATATATATATATATATATATATATATATATATATATATATATATATATATATATATATATATATATATAAATATATGCATATTTGTGTGTGTGTGTGTGTGTGTGTATATGTATCATTGGTATGTTTACTGCTTCCACATTGTACATTCCCTATGGTAGACAGACTGTTCTGTGTGATATGTTATTGATATCATCCTGACATCGTACTGCTGAGATGGATTACTGTTAACTTCTTCTGGCTGTGTTGCGTAGCGTCCTGGGTATGAGACTTGCAAGTTTTGGTACTGTGTTGCAAGGCAGATTTGTTCAGCTGTGGAGGAGGAGATGATATCAGTAATTACAAGAGGTACTTAATTTGGGCCCCCTTACCCCCACTAATGGTGCCTTTGGTCATATATTTATTTTTTGTGTTTTGATATATATATCTATATCTATATCTATATCTATATATATATCTATATATATATATATATATATATATATATATATATATATATATATATATAGATATATATATATGTGTGTGTGTGTGTATACATATATATATATATATATATATATATATATATATCTTTTGAAATATATATATATATATATATATGTATATATATATATATATATATATAGATGTATATATATATATATATATATATATATATATATATATATATATATATATTGCTGGATGATATGTTTAAGAAAACTTCAGATTTTTTTTTACTTCTGACATGGCCTAGTGGTAAATCACTTTGGCTGTAGTGTCCCGGCTCCTGGCTTTGAGACTTACAATGGCTGATTATTTTGTTGCTTAGCAGAACAGGGGCTGTAGGAGACAGAGTGATTAAGGCACTTTAAAGCAGTTGTAAGTGGGTTTGCATGGATTTGTTCTGAGCTAAGCGACTCTTATGTGAGCTTAGCTTTGCTTACGCCTGCTTATGGATACTTAAACCCACGCTAATTTCAAATAAAGAAAAGAAAAAAAGGAGATAGGAAAGTGGTGAAATTGGGGCATGCAGGGGGTCAAATAAGAGGAGAAACAAGTAGGGATGTGCAGGACGGGTGTAGGAAAGGACCATAGCTCTGCATTTCTTTGGCAACAGCAACTGCTTTCAATGAGGGCAATTTAGAATTTGGAGCCTCACACCCTACAGGGCGGGGTGTGGGCATCATACAATATGGACATTTGGTAGGGTTAGATTGTGTGCTGGGTACATGTCTCTGGCCGAAATGCAAAGCTATGTATGGGACGTGTTTTTTTTGTGGGACAGATGCCCTTTTTTTTAAGGTGAGAGTGGGATGTTAAGGAAGCATTATTGGTAAGTGTGGTGAGGGAAGTTTGGTAGTTGAGGTTGCATTTGCAGACAGACAAGACAGCAGATAGAGGCAGTGTATGACACATGGGGGATAAACACTTTGATGTGGAGGGTGGTTGGGAATCTGAGGCTCATGAGCCCCCAAGGTGGTAGTAGTGGCACTGATGTCCCCACTTGATGGCAGTCACCACTACTCCTTCACAGCCCCGAAGGTGGCTGTGTTGGGGGCTGAACTGATGGGCTCGCCTGCCCCTCTGGCTGCGACAGCCTACTCTCCACCTGGCACAGATGGTCATCCAGCTCCATCTGGAGGACAATGCGCACCATGCCACAGAGCTTGTCCCTGGTGACAACATCCTCACCCCGCCCATGTGCAGGGGGGGGCAAGCCCCATCCCCTGCAGCGGTTCCACCCGAGGGTGGTACAGGGCTAGCAGATGAGGGAAGTCTGGGTTGGGTCCCAGATGTGCTGGGACCTGGTGCTTTGGCCAGGTGGGGTGAGAGAAGCAGATTTGCTGGGATGTGTCTTCCCATATGTGCTATGGTGTGGAAATTAACAATGAATATTGGTTAGTCATGCACAACACATTACACATTAGTCAAAATAGCATGCATGGATATTTCCATTAACCCAAAACAGTGCAATTATAACAGTGCCATATCAAACAGAAACCATGCAAATATGGAATTGCCTTCAGAGTTGCAACAGCATGCCAGTTAATGGTATGTTAGGCAGACAATAAGATGATTATTCAACAGGGGTTATTAGTATGCACACAGTTTAAACAATGATAAACCAAATGGAAAAATGGTCCCAACAGTAGAGGTTTGTTTAGGAACATACCCATGTTGGTTTCAGTGTGATGGTTGGATCAGATGAGTGGTGGCGGAAGGGAACAGATTCAATTGACAACTGCTATCAAGTATATTTGTCAGTACACTACTATTCATTATTCTCCATTCTGACCACACTTACACTCTACCTGGGCCATGGGTCTGCTACAGCACACCAAAAGTTGTAGATATCAACAGAGCAATTGCACCCTTATTTTAGTTATACACATCAGACCTTTTTCTATACAAATTTATTTACCTGTGGGCCTATCCAGATGAACTGTGGGCACATTAGATTGCTGTTTCTACACATATTTCAGATTCACATTTTAGTTGCAGGCCCTGGAGTGTGTGTTGTGTCTTTCACATACATCTACTGGGACATTCTTTGTGTGCAGGTTTCTTGTCGACTGGGGAAACTATCCGTGACAGCGTGACACTTGAGGGGCAGCCAGACTGCATAGTGTGGATGTCTACCTTGCGTCTTTTTGTAGGACTGGGGCTGATCAACGCAGCAATTGTACACCTTTCATACACATCATACTAGTATTTCTATTCAGATTGCTTTACCTGTGGGCCCTGTATGGAAAATGCATGTGTTGCAGTACATTCTTTTTTCTATCCAAATTGCAGTTTAAAACTGCAGAACCAGACTGAGATGTTAGTGGCAGTCCCTGGATTTGAACAGTGCTGTGTGTGCGAAATTGAACTACAGGCCTAGCCCTTATCAGACTGAGCTACGGGGGAAGTGTTTTGCTTGTGACATTTCTATCTAGTACACATTTTTGTGCACAGTACTTTTATTATCACATGTTACATTATTTGTTTCCCATTTTCAGTACAATTTATGCATACACAACAGGTATTGTCGTCACTGTTTGTGAAACCTGTGCACATTAGCTGGATTGCACATTTGACTGTTTTACGACTACGTACTGCAATTTAGATTCCTGAGTACACAGTGTAGATTTTAGGTCTACACCTGTTAGCCTTTTACATGTCTTAGTACATTCATGGCTAAATACGGCTGAAATTGAAAGGGTAACACAGGACAATAGTTCTAAAGACATGCATTGAATGGGCATGCCTTGGTTGAAGGCTGGGCATCAGGCTGGCAACGCGACACTATAAAAAACAACTGCCAATCATTAGTGGACCGGAGTTCCGCTGTGGCGACCCCTAACCAGGAAAAGCCGAAAGACAAACAACAACAACAGCAGAAGACAATACTGGCAGACAAACAAGTAAAACACATTCTGATGGGAATATGTACTGTTTCTTTTTCCAGTTATTTGACATGCCCATACTAAAGTATGCAGAAAAGCAGTGCTAAATCAGTTCACCTCAGTTAACGCATTCTGCAGGACATACACATTTTTATTTATCAGGTACAAGTGAGATGACACACACCAGTGTTTGGGATCACCTTTATTAGTTTTGACATACATATTTGTGTACAACTCAGAACCCCACAATTACTGTTCCTGCATGATCTGCATAGGGAAATGCTTTTCATTTCTAACTGTTACAGTAGCCCTGACATGGCACTTTCTTGGCAGGTTCACTCAGACACACTCATACATATTCTAATATTCCTCTCCTGCATATTGTACCTTGTTTGCTACTGATATCTGTCTTACACAGCAGCTGGGAATACTCCATTGTAACACTAGCAGCCTGACACAGGCATTTATTCCTGACTTTTACACCACAATTATACATACAAGCAGTACTACCATTACTATAATTTTGATTTCTTACTGCTAATAGGGGGTATTCTGTACTCACCATACTGCCGATGGAGTCGGGCCAGTCACTGTGCATGAGCCTGCACATTCTGGGACCTCTCCACAGCAGCTGTATGGGGAGACATCACACATCAATCACACCTGCACAGGCACAAGTTGAACTTTTTCCATACTTAGAGATACATAAGACTGCATACTTACAGACAGGTGGGACATCCTGCACTCAGGTTTCTTGGATCCACTGGTCCAAGACTGCACCCCTTCTCCACTTCAAGTCATTATGGTGATGACGTACCTGCTCACCAGTCCGGGGTATTCCAGTGACACTGGTGAGATCCCATGTAAGCTGTTCCCAGGGGGTCCGCTTTGTAGTGCGAGCCCTGATACTGGCCCTGCAGCAGCCTACCATCATGGTTTTTAACTAGGAGCTCAACCATGACCCTGGACTCCTGGATGCCTCAACATTGCAATCGGAAGCGCACACCTTCTCCGATGCCAGCCATTTTGGTCCTGCTGTGTGCAATCCCAAATGGTTATGGCTGTATTCCCACCTGTGCTGTTTTAATAGGACAGTTTTCCCACACTTTTTTCATGATTGCCCGGTTTTAGTATACTGCACTATGCTTAGCTCCATGCAAATCCACATAACAATGCTTACACCAGCTAAGCAGAACTGAATGCAGGTGAGCAATGCCTACACTAGCAAACATTGCTTAAATCTATTTTTTCATTAAAGTTATAAATTGTTTTTTACATTTATATTTTACATATTCCTACCTCTACTGTGCTATACATGAGCCATATGATTGACATCTGTCATTCACATTCCTTAAAAGTTTATTAAATAATTTGACATAGAGGGGATTCAAGAATCGAGCATGTTCTACATGTTTTACCATGGCAGTACCACTACACTACAGCAGCTTGATGACATCTTCTATCACAGTAGCACTTGTCTATCATTTTCAGGATTTCAGTCAGGCTAAGCATAGCAGCGCATCATGCAAACAAGCTGCGCAGTGCTTAAACTTCGGATTTATTTCATAAAAAAAAAAATTGTTAGATTTTTTTATTTTTTTATTCCTTTCTTCTTGCCCTACTGCTTCTTTGCATGTAGGGCAAGAGTGCATACATTTGGGGGTGTGCACTTGAATGCTGCTGTCTTCTATAGGTGTTTGTGTTTTTTTTTTTTTTTCAGTGTCCACGGACACTGAAATGTTAGCTATTTACATTTCAGTGTCTGCGGACACTCGTTTACTATATAATATTACAGTCAGGCTGTAATATTACATAGTTTGACACTCGTCCATGTCAGAAAGTGCCGTATGGCACTTTCAGAGCAAAGGGGGCATGTTTCAGGTGCTGGGACTGCTGACACATTCCCCCTGCATTCGTTCCTGGTTCATGTCCATTTAGTTTAGATAGCAGCACATCTTCATGCATATGCAAGGCACGCTGCTATCCTAAATGGACACAAACCACTCCGTGCAAGAATAACCTTATTCTTGCATGGAGCTTCGTGAATCCAGCAGAGAGTCTCTGCATAAAGATGGTCTCTCTTTCAGGTCCCTCACTTTTTACCCTTCTTCCAAGTTTACAAAGCAAGTCATTATCAGAGACGCTAGGAATGTATATCCTCGTTTTTCAATGATATCTGTAATTTGCATCTTGCTCACTGTGCAAAATCCATAATTATTTTATTAATTATATTATATGTTTATATTTATTATACTTTTGGCTAAAACTACTGAAACTATTGACATATTGATGTACAGCTAATAACATCTTAACAGTTTCGCAAAATATTACAATATGTGGTATTATTAGCTAGTGCAAGGGTGACATTCATGGCTTGGGTCCTTGCATTTTTATAGAGCTGATCAATGAACTGTGGCACTATGTGGCAAATCTCAGACTTTCAGGATGACTACAAAAATGCAGAGGTCTTTTTACGAACACAACACCTATCTCAAAATGTAACATGATTAATGCATAGGTGACAGGGGACAGGTACCACACTTTCAAAGGGCTTTACACGTATACATATTATATACATGAATCTACAATGAGCTCATTTGCACAGAAAGTGTGCAAATAGCCCTGAATTTACACTGGTAAACAGCAGTTTTCAGGGAAAATACAGATATATAAGGGGAGTTTAGGTGGTACTTCTGCATACCTGGACATTTTACTGTAGGAGTCACTTGGGGAAATGTTCCATTTTAGTGCTTGTCAATATGGGGCAAATTAATGAAGGGCACTCTTGTGTGAATGTTTCCTTTTAGTGCTTGTGCATACTAGGGCATGGCACTGAAGGGGTCACTTGGGGAATTGCCTCATTTTGGTGCTTGCACATCCTATGGCATGTTACTGATGGTGTCACTTGGGTGAATATTTCCTTTTGGTGCTTGTGCATACTGGGGCATGATACTGAAGGGGTCATTTGAGAAATGTTTCATGTTGGTGCTTGTACATACTAAGGGCATGTGAAGGGGTCACTTGGGTGAATGTTTCCATTTGGTGCTTGTGCTTACTAGGACATGATACCGAAGGGGTCACTTGGAGAAAAGTCTCATTTTGGTGCTTGTGCATACTAGATCATGTTACTGAAGCAGTTGCTGAGGGGGGAACAATTCATTTGGCTGTCAGGGAAGTGCTTGTGCATACATGGATTAGACTGCTGAGGTGATCACTGGGCAAAATAATTTATTGTGTCATTGTAATGCTTGTGGATATTGAATACAAACTAATGAAGGGGTTACTGGGGGAAATAATTAATTTCTCTATCAGGGAAGTTCTTGTGCATACTTGGACAAACAAGTTTGTGAATTGCAACTCTAATATCAAAGGAGAAGCATCACTTTTAACAACGGATGTGCATACTGCAAGGGTATTGGACTGTGAATTTCAAAACTGCCTTACTACTATACTGTGTTTTGAAACATTTCTCATGTGCATCTCATTATGCATTGCCTTAAATTACATTTATGTATCTTACCTTAGTTACGGTTGGTAAGCATCAGGAATACCCTTATCACATTTGTGCAAACGACTACGAATAACGGCACAAGTCTGTGATCTTTGTGAAAGACAATCTTACAATTAACACAAAAACCCAATGCTCTGCATATATATGATCATGACCCAAATTGATGAGTCATTACTGTCCTCTTAATAACAAAATGCCTTGACCTCAGCCTATCAAATTAACTTTAAATAAGCACCATCTGGAATCTTAGAAAAAGCCTCCAAACCTTAACAAAAAACAGGTCATTTTAGATTATTTTAACATTAGAGTCCTAATGCCCAGTAACAGAGAAACTGAAGACTTTCTAACTAACCATGATCATACTCAGTTTGTTAAAGACTTCAACAGACCTTGTCTTATTTCAGAGAACAACTTCTTCAGCCATCTCCTTATTAGAAATAACCACTCCATAATTTCAAATTCATCCATTCTGCTTCCATCAGTGACCACTACCCAATGACATTTATCTTTTATTCATCTAACATTAACCTCTCCACCTACATTTTTATCAAAACTCAAGTAAACATCAAAGAACTGCAACATGACCTCAGCGAAATTAAATGAGACCTTGTGGTATCCAGTGATGACACCAACAGTGCAGCAAAGTCTGTTACAAATAAGTTACTCAACCCCCATGAGCAACACTTTTAAAATATCTCAACAAATCCATAACAAGTGGATTATTCACAAGTTTCAGTCTCTTTACAAGCTATGACGTGATGCTTGTAAACAAAGGAAAATTACTATGTCACCAGAAAGCAGTCATAAATTCTAAGTAAAACATTATACCCAAAAAAGTAGAAAAGAGCCAAGGTTAAACTGCTTCCTGAAATCCACAACCATTCCATTGCAGATCAGTCCTACCTACCCCTAGACAAAATACTTAAAACACTAATTGATATATAAGTTTCTCAACATCTGAAGTTTCATGATTCTCTTAAGATATCAGGTTGACTTCTGGTCAGGGAGAAGCATAATCATTGAATGCTGTACTCCAACAGATATCACACTCTAAAATAAAATAAATGCCTTTTTACTTGTTAAATGTTTATAGACTTTACTGAAGCTTTTAACCTAGTGGATCATACTCTAATGTTAAACTTGGTTTAAGCACCAGGATTGCAATCAGTTCAAAGACAAACATTTCAAAGTTCAAATAGGTGCCATCTCATTTCCTTCTATACTGCAAAACAAGGTTGTACTTCAAGGTTCCCTGTTATCCTTCATTTTTTTCTTATTCATAAACAAACCACCTGCTAATGTAATCTACTCTTCTGTTATCCTTTATGTAGTCATCTCACTATTTACAGATCTGAAATCTCAAAAGCTCCAGTGACAACAGGAGGCACTGCCAGCCATGCCAGGGAGAAGTAGGGCAGTGGATGTATGACTTGAGCCAACATGGCCAGCTGGAATTTTGTAAATAAGTTATATGTCATTTGTATATCAAGCTGATTTGTACAGATACTTGTGCTGAAAATGTATTTGTGTGCTCTGTTTGTGTTAATTGAGTTGAATGTAAAACAATGCATCCTGCTGAAGTGGAGCAAAATGTACATGTATTATGGTATCTGAATTAAATGTATACATTTTAATAGAGGACACTGGCACAACAAAGGTTAACCAACTGGCTTATTTTAAGAAAAATAAGGGAAATGTAAATGAGCTGTTATACCATTAAAAGACACCCTACAGTGCTGAGTAGGACCAGAGATGGAGGGTCTGGGACAGAACCTTTACTTCAAAAGGAGATATTATGGGAACCTACAGTCAGGTGATCAGATGAGGTCATCTGAAAGTCATCTTGGATATTATATTTTGCAGGATTTAATCTCAGAGGATAGCATATTCTGTTTGGGAGCCTGACTAGAAAGACATTCTCATGTATTTCATCTTGCCTTGCCCAAGTAAGTTATTAGGGAACAATATAATTCTCTTAGATTCAGTCAGGAACATGGTAAAGCTTAGTTTAGAAATTGTATTTCTTTAATTGTATGAGTCTGTCTATCAATGTTGCTTTCAATATTTTCTGTGATTTTAACTCTGTGGTTCAATGTGAATATATATTCAGTATTTTCATGTACTTTTATTATTTATTATTAAATATATTTAAAACTTTTATTGTGGCTGTTCCTTAGTATCTAACCTTTGGGAGTACTTATATTTATTTGGTGACATTGTGTGGGCCACTCCAAAAGCCCTAGCCATCTTGGTGAACTACTTCCATGTGCATTACTATTAATATTGCACAGTATAATTGGACACCCCTTGTTAAGGGCCTTACAGTAGGTGATTGTGAAGTGTCTGGTGGCAGTGGATGTACCAGTGGGGGTCTCGTTGGAGATCTGGAGGGAGACAGACACAGAGACATCCAGACCTAGGACTGACTGTGTTCCCTGTGTGTTCTTGAGGGAAATTGTACTTGATGCAGAGATTCCTGCATCTGAAAATACTGAGTGTATCCATTTGTATTCCAAGTGCACGTCCCTCTCCAGTGTCACTGGTCAGGATTTAGGATCCTTGAATACTGGCCCAGCATGGGGACGACACATATTGGTGCTTATCATATATTGGTAGCAGTGGTGGATATCACATTTTATTGGTTGGCAGTGGTGGCATCATCACAAGCTCACATATTATTGAGCAGTGTTTTGGATATTGAATTTCTGTAGCCTGTAACCAGTGGTCATTAAAGAAGGTGTTTGTACTCTCAAGCAACCACAAAGTAGACATTCAGAGTTTCATATCACAATAGCTTTATTTATTTATTTTTTTAGTGTAGATAGTCAGGGAGAGCAGGCAAGGATGTCAGCACAGGATTATGACAAGCTGACAAAGCACCAGTTGTCTAAGATGTGTCAAGCTAAAGGACTGGTGCATGCCAACCTGACTAAAGGGGAAATGATTGTAGCCTTAACCACACCTGCAGCACAGACCAGCAACCAGGAGAATAACCAGTTTTGTGATGGGAATTTGCAGCCCTCAGAAACAGGACAGTTTAACTTTTCCTCGGAGGACTTAAAATTTTGTCTAGAGTTAAATGGACTTGAACTGGAAGCCAAAGGTTTGGAACTAGGGCCATCACAGACATTGTGGCATCTGGAAGCCAAAGAAAATGAGAGGCAGAGGCAACATGAAAAGGAAATGCTGTCTCTTCACCAGGGACATGGAGGTAATGGTGAAGGGAGTAACTGTACCCCAGAAGAAATAAAGATCATTAAACTTCTTCCTCAGTACCAAGAAGGTGATCATTTTGATAATTTTATTTATCTACTTGAAAGAGTATGCAAACAGCATAATGTTGACTGAGGGCTCTGGGTACAGCTCCTCACCCCCTTTCTCCATGTTAAAGCTGTAACTGTTGTTTCTAAATTGTCTGATACTGATTGTTTAGATTATGATCAAGTTAAGCACTGTTTATTACGTTTTAAGTTAACACCTGAGGCTTACACGAGACAAGTTTTGCGAGTATATACTCAAGGCAGATGAAAGTGTATGTGATTATATTTCAGAGCTAAGCAGTTATTTTCATAGGTGGGTAACATGTCACCACTTTTCAAGGGCTGGCAGACCTTTTGTTGAGGGAACTAACCCTTAGCACTTTGCCTAAGGACATGAGAAACTGTTTGTTAGACAGAAAATGCAACTCTGCAGATGAGTTGGGGAAAAATGGAGACCTATACCTAGCAAGCAGGGTATCACTGCACAGGAAAGGGATACCCAGTGCTGCACATAGATATAAGAAAAGCCATGGTGGGCAGCCTAAACAATCCCATCAGAGTCCGCCAGTAACAGCGGAAGCCACTAGTTCTGGTACCTGGCCAGGATCAAGGATTAAATGTTTTAAATGTTACCAGTGGGGCCACGTAGCATATAGATGTCCACAGAGATAAGGTGGGGAATAAAAGGTGGGGAAGGTAGCAAGTGGGAATAACAGAATATCAGTGGTAAGTTGTCTGGAGAAAACAGGGGTATTAAACTACCAGCAGAGTTTGTATTTGATCTTGGTAGATGGAAAACAGGCTACTGCCAGGAGACACACAGCCTCTGATATAGCCATTGTGATGCCAGCAGTTTTTAAGGAGGAGCAGTACTGGCTTGGGCAGTCCACTCTAGTCAGAGCTTTAGGAGGAATCCCATTCCAAATGTCTTTGGCCAGGGTTCATCTTGACTGGGAGAGTGGAAAAGGAAACAAGCAAGAAGGAGTGTTTGAGGATATCCATGCAGTTGTCTTGGTAAGGAATGATTTTAATCATGCAGTACCTTGTGTGCATGCAGTGACATGCAGACAGGCTTGGAGACAGATGTGTGAGTCTATTAGCCATAGGGGGGCCCAGACAGACTGCACATCTGAAACCAGGACTTGTTATGATCATGCAGTACCTTGTGTGCATGCAGTGACATACAGACAGGCTTGGAGACAGACGTGTGAGTCTGTTAGCCAGAGGGGGGCCCAGACAGACTGCACACCTGAAACCAGGACTGGTGATGTAGCTACTTCAGCAACGGAACTGCCCTATATCTGTGAGACTGAAGGTGAGCCACAGCCGCTGGTGGGTACTGATGTTCTTTTAGACAGAGTGACTGCAAGGGCAGAGGTGAGTAATAGTACACAAGCTAACAATGAGGCACTGCTGTCAGAAGAGACCAGACGTCCTGTAGAAGGGGATCTGGGAAGGGTTACAAAGAGAGAGTTGATACAGGCTCAGCTGTCAGACCCTACACTGAGAGGCTTGATGGAGGTAGCTAGGGAAGCACCTGATTCTGAATGAAAAGGGGAATCTGTATACCGGAACAAAGGGTTACTGTATAGGGAATGAACCCCTGAGGCTAGAAAGTGAGGTAATACAGCAGTTGGTAGTGAATAGAGCTTACTTTCTGGCACCTCTAGCCATAGCCCATGACATTCCCTTTGCAAGTCATATGGTCATAAAGCATACCAAGAGATGTATTATGCATAACCTTTATTGGCCTGGGATTTCAAGGAATGTAACAGGGTACTGCAGGACCTGTGAGCAGTGCCAAAAGATAGACAAGGCAGGAGACAAGGTCAAAGTTCCTTTGATGCCTTTGCCTGTGATAGAGGAGTAATTTCAGAGGTAGCTATGGATACTGTGGGGTCTCTGAGTACCCCACATTCCACAGGGAAGATGTATATCCTAGTGATAGTAGATTATGCTACTAGATACTCTGAAGCAGTGGCTCTGTCCTCCATCAAAGCAGAGAATGTGGCAAATGCTTTACTAGAGATTTTCAGCAGGATATGTTTCCCAAGAGAAATACTGACTGATAGAGGTCCAATTTCATGTCAGACCTGTTGACTTTTCTGTAGGACCATTGTGGGGTGAATTACCTAAAGACCATCCCCTAACAACCCAGACCAATGTTCTTGTGGAAATGTTAAACTCTACAATAAAGACCATGCTACAAGCATTTGCAGGCCACTTTAAGAAAGAGTAGGACAAATATTTGCCCCATGTACTGTTTGTATGCAGAGAGCCCCCCCCCACCCCCACCCCAGGAATCCACAAGTTTTTCACACTTTGAATTGTATGGGTATCAGGTGAGGGAACCTCTAGATTTGATTTGTGATGAGTGGGAGGGTGAGTGTGAATCTCACAATAAGTCTGTTGTGTCATATGTCCTAAATCTCTGACAAGGCTTAGGGTGCTCATGGGCTTGGCCCAGGAGAACCTGGCAGGAACCCAACAGCAAAGAAAGGTGCGGTATGACAAGAATGTTCAAAATGGAGAGTATGCTGTGGGGCAGCAGGTGATAGTTCTCATTCCTGTCAGACACAATAAGCTGCAGGCAGCTTGGAGGAACCCTTCAAGGTGGTAAGGAAGGGCAGTGATGTTAACTACATGGTATAACTGCTAGGAAAGAGGCAGGGGCACAAATTGTACCATGTTAACATGATGAAACCTTACCATGAAAAGGAGGCCCTTGTGCTGAGTATTTGCAGTAGGAAGCAGGAGGAGTCTGAGGGGGATCTATGCCTTCAGGGAGCCAACCAGTGAAATCCTAAATTACTATGGTGAAGCCTAGGATCTCTGGCATATGATTTGACAGTTAGCACTGTAGTGGGGTCAGCAATGCAAAGGCAGATGGAATCTGAAAACAGGGAATGGGGTAGCATATTCTCAGGCTTATTTCTCTCAAGCCGCATACTCAATGGTCACTTGAAAGCCTAGCTTGAGTCTTCAAAGAGAGGGGTGAGATGTGAGGATAGGAGGTACTGCTAGCCATGCCAAGGAGAAGTAGGGCAGTGGATGTATGACTTGTGCCAGCACAGCTAGCTGGAATTTTGTAAAGAATTATATGCTATTTGTATATCAAGCTGATTTGTACAGATGCTTGTGCTGAAAATGTATTTGTGTGCTCTGCTTGTGTTAATTGTGTTGAATGTATCAGCGGTGTATCCTGCTGAAATGAAGCAAAATGTACATGTATTATGGTATCTGAATTAAATGTTTATGTTTTAATAGAGGACACTGCCACAGCAAAGGATAACCAACTGGCTTATTTTAAGAAAAATAAGGGAAATGGAAATGAGCTGTTAAATCATTAAAAGGCACCCTACAGTGCTGAGTAGGACCAGAGATGCTGGGTCTGGTACAAACCCTTTGTTCGTTAGCACAGTGAAAAGAAGAGCCCTCCAGGCACTGCCATAAACATTCAGATGTGTGTTGCAGCCGTCTATGTTCAATTCTTGTCTTAGCTTCACAAGGAAATATTGTGGGAACCTACTGTCAGGTGACCAGATCAGGTCATTCTGCAAGTCATCTTGGATATCATATTTTACAGGGAGTAATCTCTGAGGATGGAGTATTCTGTTTGGGAGGCTGACTAGAAAGATTGCTCATGTATTTCATCTTGCCTTGCCCAAGAAAGTTATTAAGGAATAGTATAATTATTTTATATTCAGTTAGGAATACAGTGACGGTTAGTTTGGTGATTGTTTTTCTTTACTTTTATAAGTCTGTCCATTAATGTTGTTTTCAATATTTTCTGTGATTTTAACTCTGTGATTTACTGTGAATATATATTCAGTATTTTCATGTATTTTTATTATTTATTATTAAATATATTTAAAACTTTTATTGCGGCTCGTCTTTAGTATCTAACCTTTGAAAGTACTTAGATTTATTTGGTGACACTCTGTGGGCCACTCCACAAGACCTAAACATTTTAGTGAACTACTACCATGTGTATTAGTATTAATATTGCACAGTATAATTGGACACCCTTCATTAAGGGCCTTAGAGTAGGTGATTGTGAAGTGTCTGGTGGCAGTGTTAACTACCTTATACTCTGAGCAGAAGGGGGCACAGCAGGTAACCTGTGCCAGCCTTTCCCAGGTATGTATGTGTGTAAAACTTAAATCTCTCAGTGGGTGTGTGTCAGCTACTTGGGACAGGGACATGGAGCACTGGGTTTACAAAGAGGGTGCTGGAGGACTTGGCTTGGACTCTCAGCTGAGGAACTATCTCTGGAGCCGTACCAGTAGGGAGTCATATTGGAGATCTGGAGGGAGACAGATATAGAGACATCCAGACCCCAGGCTGAGTGTGTTTCCTCTGTGCTCTTGAGGGAAATTATACTTGATGCAGAGAGGACTGCATCTGGAAATATTGAGTGCGTCCATTTGTATTCCAAGTGCACGTCCCTCTCCAGTGTCACTGGTGAGGATTCAGGTTCCTTGATTATTGGCCCAGCATGGGGATGGACATATTCATGCCCATCACATATTGGTAGCAGTGGTGGGCATCACAGCCCTAATAAAAATCAAATAAATAAAATGAAAATAAATTTGAGCAAGGTTTGACCCTTCTAAATAACTGGGTTATCACAACACAATCTTATACTCAATATAAAGAAATGATCTTTAATACTCCCCTCCATAAAATTCTTATCCGTAATATTCAAATAGAGTGAAAACAACTTCACCAATTACATGCCATGGTTTTCATCCTATCAGTAACTCATTCAAATAAAATATAACCCACTACACCAACTACATACCATGGCTTTCATCCTGTCAGCAGTTTGTCCATTTGACCCACTCACTGTTTTAATTGCTATGAAACTCATGCTGTTTGACTCTAGTACTAGTATCAGAAAAAAAGATTATTTTTCATGGCTACTGTGCTCATCTATCTTTGAATAAAGCTCTTTTTAAAAGAAAATCCTGCTTCTTATTCTTTGGAAATGAGGGGATGATATAATCAAAGGTAAACCTGATAATTTAATTTGGAGTACTAAAGGCAATAAACTTTTAGGACGAAGAAGACATTTTTGGTTGATCATATTTAATGATAAGTCATAGAAGCTTGCCTCTCCATAATTTTTTTTAAACAAGAAACATCTTTATTAAATTATCATATATGGCATAGGCAATCATACATTTATATAAATGCAAACCAACCATATTGACATAGTTTTAATTGCAATTATTATATATCACAAACCATATTGACATAATTTTAGCTGCATAAAGACCACAGCATACTGGACCATTGTCAACAGCAAGAAAGAGCTTCTAGAAACAGTCCAGCAATACAGATTCCTAAGAATTTGTTTAGATCCATCATTCAACCTTCAGCACCATGTCTAAATTACAAATGCCAGACTTAGTAAGCTGCTTTTTTAGGCCAAAAAGATATCCCATATAAATGGACCCGTGTACCACTGATCAGTGTGCTGATGAAAAAGGTAGAAAAAATCATCCAGTTTTCTACCTCCTACTGGCAATACAGTTATAGGAATAGGGATCTTTCTACTGCCTTTAGAATATAGACTTACATTCGTTGCTTCCATCACAAAAAAATCATTTCTACAATCGACTTCAAGAAATATCTGCAGCTTTATAACTCTCTCAGCAAGAATTGAACACCACTGCTATATACATTTCAATGCTCAGTGTCTACCTGTCTCATAAAGAACAACCCTCCTTCTGTCAACAATGATCTACAAACTCAGTCTAGAATTTTTCCTTACTTTTCTGGTAGACTCTCGGAAAGGCATTCCATATGTAACCTGATGTTCCTTTCACACTCATCCCTAAGTCTTTATAGGTTCATAGGTTATTAGGTTGGTACTAGGCTATCAGCCCTAGGGCCTATACAAGCCTAGCCATAACAATTTCCTGGCTATTTCTTCCCACACTATTTACTTTCCTGGACCCCTGTCTAGCAGGGTTACTGATGTGATCCCCTGGGTGAATTTCCTTTCTCCCATCCAATCTTCAAAGTTCCTTTTGAAGAGGTCCAAAGAGGCACTCTGCTTGACATGTATGGGCAGTCTATTCCAGAGTCTGGGGAGTCTCTGGGTCAGGAACCTATCCCTCCAGCATGTTTTGTTTATTATGATGACAAGGTTTAGATCCCTGGAACCTGTGGCTCTGAGGGATTGGGATTTCTTTAAGTGTAGCATGTCCAACAGCTTTGGGTTTGACATGGCCTTGTATGTTAAGCAGAGATTGCCTCTGAGTAAAAGATATGCGACAGAGTATAGCTGGAGGTTTTTAAGGCGGCCAGCATAGGGCATCTGCTGTAGGCCTGTGATTCTTTTAGTGAGGTATTTCTGTGGCCTTTCCAGTTGTTGCAGATGTCTTGAGAGGTACATACCAAATGGGGCATTGTATTCTATAATGGGTCTAATGAGGGATGAGTACAGTGGGACAATGACCTCCTTTTTTCTGGATGAAAAACCCTTAGTGATGAGGTGTGCCACATAGAAGGATTTCCTGACTGTTGTGGTGATGTGGTTATCGAAGGTGAGACCACTGTCCACCTGTGTCCCTAAGTCTCTTATCACACTTTCGGTGTTTAGTGTACTGCCACCTATGTGGTAATTCACAGGTGCATGTTTTTTCCCAAAGGGGATAACTATACATTTCTTGGCATTGAGCTTGAGCCCATAGCTCTGGCACCAAACAACTGTTTCTGTAAGGCCCTTTTGTAGAGTATCCACATCCTTTGGTGATTCAATAATGGCTCCCAGTTTGCAGTCATCTGCGAACTTTGTTAGCCAGAGTCCCTTAGTGTTGGCCTGTACTTCAGAGAAGTAGATGCCAAACAAGAGCGGTCCCAGGACTGAACCTTGAGGTACTCCACTTGTCACTTGTCTGGAGCTGGATTTGGAGTCGGCTACTTTTACAGTGTGGGTTCTGTCAGTAAGCCAGTTGGCAACCCATTGGGTGACATAGGGATTAATGCCCAGCTTACTAAGTTTATCTATGATTCCAGAGTGGGGGATGGTGTCAAAGGTCTTGGAGAGGTCTAGATAGGCTGTGTGGACCACCTTAACCTTGTCCATGGCTCTGGAGACTAATTCAAAAAATTGAATCAGGTACAGGAGACAGGATCGGCCCTTCACAAACCCAAACTGGGTTGGGTCCAGTGTTTGAAGGTTGCCAATGTCTTTGTTTATAAGTTCCATGATAATATGCTCCATGACTTTACAGATAAGGCTCGTCAGACTGATGGGATGGTAGTTTCCGGGATCCAAGGTGGATCCCCCCTTGTGGAGTGGGATAACTGTAGCTCTGCACCACTCAGTGGGCATGAAACCTGAGGTGAGGCTAAGATTAAACATAACACTTAGGTGAGGTGCCAGTTCATATTGCAGTTCATGTAGTACACAGCCAGGGATGTCATCTAGTGCCATGGATGCTGTATTCTTAGCTTTGGAGAGTGCGTTTATTTACCTGTCTGGCCATTATTAATGGAAATTGGCAATCTTCCTGTATTGAGATGGGCGGTTTAGGGGGTGAGAGGGGGGTTGAAGTTGGCACTGAATCAATCTGCCAGAATATTGGCAATATCCTTGGGATCAGTATATTTAATGCCATTCTGTTTTAGCTCAGAACAGATCTGAGGATTGCCATTTAGATTCTTGACATAAGGGGGGATCCACAAGGGGTGATCCACCTTGGATCCCGGAAACTACCGTCCCATCAGTCTGACGAGCCTTATCTGCAAGGCCATGGAGCGTATTATCATGGAACTTATAAACAAAGACATTGGCAACCTTCAAACACTCCTTAAACAAAAGTGAAACTCATGGAGTGCTCCTTCTTGTTTCTTGCTGTGAAAATTTAGGAATCCCTTCCAAACCATATAAAATCCATGTACACCAAGGTTGCCACTTATCCTTTTTTTTTTTACTTTTCATTATACAGAAATCAGAACAATTGTCTGGTAATTCAGATAACATTGCGCAATTCTGGTATTTTGTTTAGTAATGCAAATAGAATGCTGGAGTTTATTAAAACTCTAACTTGGTCTGTTATGTTTTAAAGAAAAGCAGCACTAATGCAATGTGGTCATGTCTAAGACTGAAATAAAAAGACTTTCTACCCCCAACTGATATACCTATCTATGTCACAAAATGGACTTTGAGATGGGTGGGGTTAGGGTTTGTACAAGGGGTGTGGCTTCAGTATGTTTTCTGTGACAGCGAAGTGTGGCAGCCCTAGTGTACACTTTGCTAAAATTCTGTAACACAGTAAAAACAAAATTTTCCAACCTTAATGTACACCTTACAAAAATTCTGTTACCAGTAAAAACAAAATCTTTGTTATCAGATACAGTACAAATGCTACAATCATTTCATTATAAAATCAAAATAACTATTGCAATTAATCTCATTACATTAATCCTTTACAACTGCAAAATAAAAAAGGCTCAATATACAAACAGTAATTACTTTTCCTCCAATCACCTTCCCATCCATCCTCTCCACTGGTCACCCACACTTCACATTTTTTTCAATTACTTTTTTGACTTCTTACTTGCAATTATTATAAACATGATATGTAAAACAAGGTACACATACTTGGCTCTCATGCCTCTACATGATATTGGCCACATATTGCATCATTTAATGTTAATTGTGTTTTATTACAAATAACTTGTATGCAAACATGATGTGTCAGATATTTGTTAACATGCACTATTTGTTTTTAGTAAGCCCTTGAGCTGAGCATGAGGATGATCCATATAGATCATCATTCTAAGAGAGTTAAGAAATGCTTAGATGAATACAAATATCTCAGTATGTAAATTAATATCAACATTATGTCACTATCTTGCATTTTATCTCTTCACAACATGCACTGCCTGTGGTGATACCTTTGTATGTTATTCATAATATTATGTAAACATCTTGCTACATTTCTCTTTTTTACAGCATACTATGCAGTCATATCTTAGTATGTATGTTAAGGTTATCATTATATCACTGTCTTTCCTCTTATTGCTATAGTTTGTATGCTACTGTATGTTATATAACTGAGCCTAGGAAACTTTAAATGACAGTTTATGTGGTAATTAAATTGTTTCATATGTTTAATGTGTCCACTTTGTATGGAGCATATGTATTTTTGTCTGGAGTTGTCATTTTGTGTGAAGCTTTCCTCCCCATGACACCAATCAAAATCCTATACCACACATCTATTGTTCTAAAGCGCACTAAATAAAAAATAAAATAGAAATTCCTTGTGCTGTGGCATGATGGGACAAGGAGCAACTCATATGTGAGTCATAGCAGCAGCTGCATTATTGTAGGAAACTTGATCTAACATGGTTAAGAAAATAACCTCAATAAAAAATGGAACCAATCTGTGCATGGGTGGTTTGAAAAAACATTACTGTTATTAAGACAAGCAGTAAACAAAGAAAATTATTGAGAGGTACTGCTTGCTTGTAGAGTAAATGCTGATAGGATATAACACTTCATGGAGTTTAACAAATAGTTAAGCAACGTCTGCAGATCTCAGGAGTTGGAATTTAGTATTAGTTAGAGATTCACTTATTGTGATGAGTGTTGACATTAGTGGGATGTTCTGCTCACTGCAGTGTAGTGCAACATAGCATTATTTATCAATACTGACCTCTGTTTAGCCATTTCCCATGCAACTGCACATTGTATAGTATGTGACATTTCTATGAATCCCAGCCAGAGTACCAGTCTTGCTAGCTGGGATGGAGTAGCTGTAGCGTCTTTGACTAACGTTTGATGTAAAACAGGGACAATACACAAAATAATGCAATTTAAAAGTAAAAAAATGAAGCCTAATATTTGACCTGGCACTAACAAGTAACCAGTTCACCTTTTATAGGGTTAGCTGTAATGTCCTCTGTGACCTGATAATGTAATACATCCACAGGCTTTCTTGGATGCAAGTGATGTAGGAGGAGTTAAAGTGATGTTACAGGAAGTAAGTGCTCCACTTTTGACATGAACATGTTAATACCAAAGACCTCTCTACATTCTGATAATACCAGGTAGGAGTGTTTATATAGGCATCTTAAGTGGGTTAATGCTTTGTCAACTAGGAAACTGGAGTGATCTTACAAAGTGATTTTCTTGTCTCTTAATAATCTCAAGTACTTTAGATGGATAAAGGATGGAATGAAAATTTGTAGTAGAATGTTTAAGTTAAGGGAAGAAGTATTACCTGGTTTTGGCAATGGAATCATAGTATGCTGAATGAATTATTAACATTTATTAGTAATCGATGTTCTGAACACCAACCTATATAGGGATAAAATCATGATGAACTTTGTTTTGAAGACTAGTGTTGGACAGTTTTGACTTTAAGGTGATAATTTCATCAGCTTACTGTGAATACATCAAAGAAAGAGATTCAGTGGTAGAACATTTATAAAAATGGAAAACAGCAAGGGACTCAGACTGTAAGATTTCACTTTTTGATAAAGGATTACTATATATTTCTGATCATGTCCTATGACTTAGATAGGATAAAAAAAATCTCACTACAGCTTCACCTAGACCAAAATGAGAGCGCTTTCACTGGAGGGGAAAATAATTGACAGACTCAGAAGCACTCCTGACATCTATGAAAAGAGCTCTTCTCAGCTTACCATTTCCATCGCATGTTGTATTTGATTGGTCTACCATGTATAGTACTGCAGGGGTACAATAGCCAGGACAGAATCCGTGCCAGTTTTCATTAAGCAGATCACATGCTTTTCTAAGCTGTATTAGTCATTATACAGCAGCTTTTCAAGTATTTTGGCTAGGGGAAAGATAGAGAATTATTATGTCTAAAATCAGAGTGATATCTACAAGAGAAGTTTTGGGAGTGGCATTATAGTAGAATGTTTCCATCTATAAGGGATCATTTAATGCAGTCTGAGTTAAATTCTGTGTTTGCTAGAGTTTTTGTTATAGAGGTTATAGCCAATTGCAAGAATTTGAAGTGAGGTACATGTGGTCCAGGATTCTTGTTATTTTTAATGCTCTCTAACTCCTTCATCACTTCAGCATATGATAGGATGCTAAAGTGAAAAGTAGGTGCTATTTTAGAGGTACTGGAATTATTTATTTGTTTTCTTATTGAATGGTTTACCTGCGAGATGAAGTATTTTATGCTGTCTGAAAGTTTTTGCCTTGGAATGATGCTATGAAGGAAGTGATTTCAAGCTTATTAGTTAAGATTTTCAGAGATCTCAACAATTGCTTTGATGAACTAACACAGACATTTTGTTTATTTCTGATAGTGTCAGTTTCCATTTCATGCTAAGATTGCTTTCCACTTTTCGGAGTTTAGTGCATCCATGACATATATTTTCTCTTTGCCTTTTTACCTTATCTGTTGGGTAATCCAAGAACAGGATGAACCTTTAAGAAGCCCTAATCTTTGAGGGCACTATTTATCATGAACAGACCATGGCAGAGTATAACAGGAAGCAAGTATAATAATTGGGTCTGCTTCTGAAAGTGCAATTTATCAATCTAAAATGTCAGACTTGAATAACAGATTGAATTCCTCTGACTATGAAATGAACATGACTTGCTTCTATACTGAGGGTTGTATGAGCATTTTAAAAGACCTAGAAGTAATTTCTGGCAAATGGTCACTAAAGTCATTTGTGAGAACATAGAGGTCATACAGGTAAAGACATTTTTTTCAGGAAAGTTGATGTTAACAAAAACAGAGGGAGCTTGAGTTTATCAAGAGGAAAATTCTGGTAAGTCTGCCTATCTGGTGAGATTTTTTTTAGGGAGGGTATCCCCAAATAATATGACATTTTATTCTGGCTTATGTTGCAATATAATTATATAATTATATGTAGTCCTGAATAGCTTAAAACAGAAGAGTGATAGAATATGGTACATCGGGATCAAATTTTAGTGCTCTAACTATTGTGAATTGAATTGCAAGCCATTTGTGATCTGTGTCCAATGTGATGCTGAGTATTTTTACTAATGTAAAAGGTAATAACATTAGTGGAAATAGTCAAAAAGAACACACAAAGAGATACCTTGATATTAAGAAAGTGTTGAGTATATAAAGTTAGTACTTTCACCCTTAACTGTATCAGGACTTCTTCAGATATATATATATATATATATATATATATATATATATATATATATATACATACATATAGACAGTGCAGGGGTGCAGCAGTAGCTTTGTGTGGGTTTCCTCCGAGTACTCCGGTTTCCTCCCATGTTACAAAAACATGCATCTGGAGCATTTCTCCCCGGGCCTCTGCTGAAAATTGGCTTTGTTCAAATTCGGACTTTCCTGGTTAACAAATGTTAAATAAATAAATATAATTTTTTTAACATTTTCTTGATATTGAGATATCTTTCCTGATGCTCGTTGTGACTTTTTATCAACGTCACCTATACTGCAGGTGGTGCTGATCTATCGTAAGATAAACTTCTGTTATGGCAAATATGGATAATATGTATACATAAATATGTACTTAAACCCCAAAATATAACCATACTTATATCAGTATATATATAAACAAAAACATGGAGATGAATCATTTTCTCAAGGCTAAAAAATGATCAGAAGAGACATAGAATTCAGTCCAGGGATAGTGTGCTTCTTTTTAAAAATCCAATTAAACGTAACTTAGTTTCTAACAAATTCATAAAATCCCACTTTTTTTTCTTTTTCTTATTTTATTTTTCAAAAAAAAACAAAAGAAAGAAAAAAAAAAAAATAACATAATTGGCCATTCAGTTTCGTTTTTTTTTTTTATGTTTAATCATAATAATGATTGTATATTGTCTTAACATTAGAGATGATTATATGGATATATTATAATGATGCTACACAGGTATGGTTAGGTAATCGACAGTTGTTTGGAATTAGTATCATTTGCATGGAATTTCCAAACTGTTATTCTTAGTGAGATTTGAGTCGAGTTGAATATACCTCAAGTTTAAAATAAACATAGTGATTGTAAATAGAAGGGTATATCACTTATGGGGCTGCTTGTTCAGTTTATTATTTAGCCTTGTCCTTAAGTTCTGTTTGTGGGTGTTCCTTATTGCTTCCTTACTGCTTCATGTAAGTGCTTTGTTTACAGCACATTATGGCTTTGTAAATTAGCTTCTTGTTCAGCTGTTTTAAAGGACAGGAATTTTGAGGTACTGAAATATTGCTTGTTATGTATAACATTCCCACTAGGAGAATGGATTAAGGTAGTGGAGTACCTTTTTGTAGTAGTATAATTTGGATTCTATTCAGGTATTGAGGTGGGAATGAATTTAGGGGGGAGTTTGATGGCTAGCGCTGGAGGTAGGAGGAAAGTGAAGTGGGTAGCCATTGAGGAGCATTACAAGTGAGTCAATTAGTACATGTATATTCTACAGATCAGACAATGTAAAGAATCAAAACACAAAAATATAATGCCTAAAACCAAACACCCACATTTTTACCTACTTGGTTAACTTTAGAATAATAAGAAGACTAAATGGGACCGACCATCATAGAAAGACCTCAGCAAATGTCAGGTCATGTAACTACAACAAAATGGGACCCAACCCATCAAACTGAGCTTAAAGGCCTCGCAAAAGAAGAACAGTGTTATGCCCAGGGCAACAGTAAGTGCTAGACATTACCAATTAAATGGGTTGCAGATTCAAATGAATGAAGAGACCAATGGGCATTTGAGTGAGGTTGTATATATCTGTGTAAACTTCACTGGGAGATGTACATCCTGTTTCATTCAGGACAGTGTTTTTGTAATATTAAAGGACCAATAGTTGACTGTAATAGGTATAAAGAGCACAGGACAGACAAGGAAATAAACTCTGAAGAGCCATCCTACTTAGCTTGAGGAATGACATGATGGCAATGGGAGGAAAATAAAGTTAAGCAAGTTTTGACATTCATAATGAGATCAACAAAGGGCAGCATATTGTGTGAAGAGAGCTTATAAGAAAGCTCAAACTCATCAAGACAAATAATAATTATAATAATTTTTATAATAATGGTAAAGACTAATAATATCTTTAAGGGAGTAGAAAGAGAAAGATGTTGCTGATGTGAATGTTTAAATATGCTACATGTTAAATGAAACAACATCATGCTCTTAACATAGCAGGTTTCAGACAGATGGTACTAAAACCTACTCAAGAAAGATTTTTATTGTACTTGTTGTTTGCATATGGTGAGGGAATGAAAATCTCAGTTTTGGAGACTAGAAGCCATTTAAGAACAGGAGATCACCAGTACTCTGGATCACCACAAACGTTAGTATACAGTAATTCCAATAAAAAATAATGACCTTCTGGAGACCGGGCTTTGACAAACTGGGCAAGAGCATTTATGCATACCGATTGGTTTTACTTAATAACTTTTGATTTATATAACATTGTATCATCCACTGACTGGTAGAATTGTAATAATATTTGTATGAATCCATCCAGGAAAAGTTTTATTTTGAGTCAGGGTATATATATATATATATATATATATATATATATATATATATATATATATATATATATATATATATATATATATATATATATCTATGGTCGACAGTCTACCTGACATCGACAAGCATTTTAGGTAGGGGGCTTCACCCCCCACACCCCCCTAACTATATATATCAACTCCAGGGTTGCACAACATTGGGGAAGGGGGCAAATCTGCTTGTCGACCAAATGAACTGTCGACCAAATGAGTGTCGATCATATGAACTGTCGATAATGTGAAGGGGACCCATATATATATATATATATATATATATATATATATATATATATATATGTATAGGGTTCCTATAAGCAGAGCAAAAGACCATAATCGTGAATACAGAAAGAGCAACACATATTGTGCAAAATACGGAAACACCCGAATGTCCGAAACAGTGAAAATGGAAATGTTGAAGTGCAATGGTTGGCCCATTTGTGGTAAGGTAAGTGTGTGATAGACAGGACTTTTGGTTTAGGATGTGGGTTAAGGTAAGTTAATAGATAGGTAATGTATGTAAGATTTAGTGTAGTGTTAGAAGTAGGGTTTTATTTAGCTGTATGTATGTGTATTATTTATTTGTTTTGGGTGTATGTCTGTAGGGGAAGTGTGCGGTAGTTATGGACTTTAGGGTTAGGGAGGGGTTAAGGATAGTGCATAGATAGTTGTGTATGTGAGGTTTAGTGTAGTGTTGGAAGTAGGGTTTTGTTATATGTATGTGCATTTATTTTTTTGGGTGTACGTCTGTAGGGGACTTGTACGGTAATTAAGGACCTTAGGGTTAGGGTGGGGTTAAGAATAGTGCATAGTTAGTTGTGTTTGTGGGGTTTAGTGTAGGCTTAGAACTAGGGTTTTGGTGCTTTACTTCAGGTTAGAAGTAGGGTTTGGTTAGTGTATGTATGTGGTTTATTTATTTTGTTTGGGTAGGTAGTATGTAGTTGGTGGTGGGGTTGTCCGACTATGACAGTTCATTATTTTATTTTCCGCTGTTTAGTGCGTTCAGGATTTTTGCAGTTCGCATTATAGCTGTCGACATTTAGGTATTTGGTTAAAGGGTTTTTCGATATCCTAATATAGACCCATATATATATATATATATATATATATATATATATATATATATATATATATGTGTGTGTGTGTGTGTGTGTGTGTGTGTGTGTGTGTGTATAAATATATATATATCAATAAGGATGTAACAAATACATTCCAGGTATACTAAGATGTTATTTATAGTTTTGTTAAAATAAGAAACATGAGAAAATGGGGGTGTATTGAGTAAATATTTTATTTGATTCTGTCGGTATGACTTTGGTGGAATATATTAAGAAAATTTACATTTCTGTAACTACAACAAAAAAAAAAAACTCTTTCTCTTACACCTTCTATGCAGTACCCTTAGGAATACTTCGCCAGTTTCTACACATCCCAAATTTAAAATTCATGTTAAGCACCTAATATTGCTATGAAGTAGAATTACTGCATTAACACATTACGCAAATTTTTTCTTGCATATTTGTGTGTCATTAAATTTATATTTAGCTGTGGAAGTGTAGTATGTTGAGTTAAGCAAATGAGTTGCAAACAAGCTGTATTTTGCAAATTCAGCTTTGATTAACAAATCTTTGACCATATGCTGTTTGACTCTGAGAAAATAATCAAGATGAAAACAAATACTTTAGTTTAAAAGATTCTACCCAGTTAATGAATGAAAATAGGTAACTAAGTACAAAAATAAATAAACAAACACAGTTTACAGTATAGCTGCAATATTTTGGTTTGCAGTTTGGGTTCTTTTAGGCACTAGTGCTCTTAATATTACGTTTCCTTAAATGCATCAACATTTCAAGAAATGGTTCTGTCAAAATACCATATATACAGGGGACCAGAAGACAGGTATGATATTTTCGTCTAGGCCTTCTTGATGTCTCGCTATTGGAATATTACACTGTTATCCCAGTTTCTAACTTGCCAGAATATAGAAATTATATGATTACTGACAGAAGGTGTGCAGTAGGCACAACTGAATATAACCAACCCACATGGAATTGTGTTACAACATCTGTGGTGGTTGTATGGATGTGTATGCAGTCTTGGTTTGTGTTAAACAATTTATTTTGATGTATTTACGCAATCCCCACCTTGAGGTCTTGGTGGGAGATATGATTGACTAATGTGTTTGAGACAAAGGATGTTGATTTTTCAGCCATTTAAAAGCATTTAATAGTAAGTAAGTAGCAAGCTAATAATATGCAGACAGGACTTCATACAAATACTGAATCCAGAAACATTCATCACATTTTGTTAGGCAATTGTGCGGGATGAACAGCTGAAAGGAGAGTGTGAGTGTGATTTATAGATGCACTGACCATGAGAGGCAGAGGCTGAGCAACATAGCTGCTCACAGTAAATGTAAATAGAATTATAATGGCTTGGTAAAGAGCAACTTTAATAAAATGAATGACTCCACATATGCAACGAGGTAAAAGAGGGTGATAGAGTGATTTAGAAATGTATAGAGTCAGTGATATAAAGTGCTGCAGTCAGTGAATCTGACCACAGTGAAATCCCAGTGTTAATGCAGAGGGATAGTGGAACTATATTAGCAGCAGCCATGGCCTTAGCAAATATGTGCATGTAACAGGCAGTTATTGCTAGTTGCCATGCTGGTGCACATCATTACCCTTCGAAGTGCTGTGCCATCTGACCAAGCTTAACATTTCATGACCTTCATGAGACAGACATTGCAAACTGGTGCCATGTAGAGCAGACTACCATACAGAAGCTGGTAGATATGTTGGCCACATCTTCAGGCCCATGGAAGTCATGAACTATCTATCCCAGTTTATATTAAAGTATGCGTACCTTTATGAATTCTAGCTATAGGGACTTTACAGAGAGCAAAGATTTTCACAGTGGAGGAACATGCATCAACCTTTAGAATATTCCATCAGTTTCTTCATGCCACTCTACAACATTTAGGAAAGCATATCTGTTTTCGCCATCCCACACAGGAGAGAACCCAAAGTATGTAGGATTTCTGCAATATAGCACAATTCTCCCTGAGGTACTAGAGGCCATAGACTTGACTGTACACGCATTAAAATAAATGCCTCATTTGGTGAGATGGGAAGAAAACATGTGAACTGTACATAGTATCACTCTGTCAATTGCTAATCTGTAATTCATTGAGGATTATTATCGCAATAACCCAATGCTGGGAATGGGTAATGCTGGATTTACCCACGTTTGATGTGGTTTGGTCACAAAAGCCCATATCCTCCACATCTCAGTGGCCCCACTAAACTATAACCTCCACATACAGCTTATCCACAACTATACAGTGCAGTAATGTTACTTATATAAGCAACTCTCAGTAATATACTCAGTATTCCTCCAATCTAAGGATTCACATTTACCCAGGCATAACAATGCCATCACTTTAAGTAGTAGTAGTACTGCACTGTCTGACAGTAGGCATCATGTCCTGACATTCTGTGTATGTTAACTTATATAACTGCAGGTGTGTTATTTTATCTGTTCCCACAATGATGAATTAATTTGAGAACTATCTAGCAAACAAGGTTACAAAACACTTCAGGACTGTTTATAGCTAATTACTTGTGTCTTTCGTTTTTTCCCGGTTAGGGGTCGCCACAGTGGAACTCCGGTCTGCTAATGATTGGCAGTAGATTTTTACATGCCGAGTTGCCAGCTCTGATGCACAACCTTCAACGAACGTATGCCCATTCACGCATGTCTCCACGCAAAAGACGATCTAGCTGAGAATCGAACCAGACAGTGTTTTACTGTGAGGCGACAACGCTACTGCAGCACCACCACCGGTTAAACATTTCCTTCTGCTGGTTCAGTAGTTCTGTGCATAGTGTTCACTACTCAGAATACAACTGCAGACCCCACTCCTGACCCCTGACCCATTGTCAAATTACTATTAAACACAGCTGTGAGTGTATCCAAGCATATCCTAGACTGCATTGGCCTGGCACCTTTAAATGTTGCCTTACAGCATTCCTATGGAATGTGCCTCTCCTTATCTTTCTTATTAGTTGTACAACACCTTATTGTTTCCCCATAGTGGTTAATATGTGTTTCAAAATATATGAAACACTGAACATATTTCCCTTCATTATTAGCACAATGAATACTTAGATTTAACCACTGCAACAAAAGAAATATAAGAAAACTGTGGAACTTGCCTTAAGCATTTAGCAGTGCTACTTCACCCCCTTCCAGTGAGCTTCATACTGGTGCTGACAGTGCACAATCAGTGATCTATACGTTCTTCCATAACACGGCAAGCCTCCAAGTAGCAGATGCAGATTTTGACCTCTGAGAATGATGATTCTACATTTGAGGGTTTATCTCATGAACTTTCCTTGACCATTCATTTTACACGCTGTGGATGGTGACAGACTCTCATGCGTAGGAATATGCAGTATTATGAATCCAAAAAGAGCACCCGTGGTGTGCAATAAGCATTGTTGTGTATGTGAGTTAATGACAGAAAGAAGGCTGATGCATTTCATTTGGTCTATGGAGGTGTTAAAGAGCAATAACAATAAAATGGTTTAAGAGCATGGTCCACTCACAAAGGTTGTTGATATATTTTGCACCTTTCATTTCTGTTTACAACATAGTCACTATGGCACAGGCCATATCACATCCTGCCACTAGCCACACTACTGTGTTACCCTATATTTCATGGCAATTTATGGAATGTGAAGATAAAAACTGCCAGCACCCACTAGGTAAAACCTCCGTGGTATAGAGTAAATAAATGTACAAAAAAGTATATATACACCACTGGAGGTAAGACACAGCTGCAAATCGATGAAAACAGGAACAAAACCAGTCGATCAAAAAAGTAGAAAATCCACGATTTATTTCAACATAGAACAAGGTAAGCGCTTTCGCATAGGAGCTTCATCAGACCATTAATAAACTGGGTACCTCACCAACCTTTATATAGAGCCATCCCATTACAAATCAATTAAAAACTCTACCGCTCAACCATTAAAGCTACAGCTTAAAAAAAACTGAAATAAAATGAAAACATAAAATAACAAAACAACATAAGAAAAAACATTCTTAAAAAACATTCTTAAATAAAAAACATGATATCACATACAGAAATGAAACCATAATATATCCACAAGGTGGAATACATAAAATAAAAACTACAATAAATAAACTTTATTTACACAATCTCCTCTTCTTCAACATTGGCTTAATAGAGGCCCTTTCGTTCAGGCCCCTACCCCTGTCTGCTCCTAAAAGAACAATCCAACGGGTTTCCTTGTACTCAGTATATGTAATAATGTCTACTTCCCTGATGCTCTGTGCAATAACTTCAATCACCTGAAACGTGAACATGTGAGAATTACCAAACTCAGTGACATGCTTGGCAAGTGCATTGTGGGGACCCCTTCCTAATGTGATAGAGGTGTTACCTCATCCTATCACGTAGGGGTCTGTTGGTTTTCCCAACATAAAATGCAGCACATGCCCCACACCGTGCCAGGTATACAACATTTGGGGTCATACAATTACTAACTCCCTTGAAATGAAATTCTTTATGTAAATCAGGGTGATAAAAAGCACCAGATGAATAAATATATCCACAGAAATTGCAAGCTCCACATGGTTCAGTGTGGCCATTAAGTGGCCTATCGATGGTAAATCTCCCAGAACATAATAACCTCTTAAGGTTTTTATGATTCCTATACCGAAAACTGGGATGACTGCCTACGATGTTACCAATATCATGGTCTACTAAAAGGATAGGCCAATGCTGATGAAACAGATCAGTGACCTGTTTGTAATCATTGGTATAAAAAAGGGGGATTTTAGTCTGGTTGTTTCTATTGGGTGCACAAGGATTATTCATTTCTATAGATGGACCAAAATAAGGACATAGGAATTAGGTAGACCTAAGATCGACTAAATCAGACCACTGTCTGTTCATTTCATCTAAGGTGTAACCTCTGACCAAAAATTTTTTTCTCCAGGCTGGTCATTTCCTTTTGAAATCCTACTAAAGAGGGATTTAATCTAGATGCTCTCATACACTGTCCCCTAATAAGACTTTTAAAAATAAAACCTGGATGCATACTGGACCTGAATAGGAAGGCATTCGTGTGACATGTCTTCCAAAAGATCCCCGTATTGATCATGTTACTGCTCAGCTTTTCAACATAAACATCCAGATAATTAATACCTATATATGACAGGCTATAAGTAAACCTGAGACAGTCGGTTAAATTATTCACAATCCCAAAAAACCCAACAAATTTCTCTGATGTCCCTCGCCACAACACAAAAAATCGTACACAAAGTGTCGATAAAATATGACATGGTTTCCAAACTCAGAAAGTGGAAATAAAAACTCCGACTCCCATTGAGCAAGGAACATATTGGTGCAGCTATTGGCACACGAAGTGCCCATAGCTACGCCATGCTGTTGCAAAAACATATCATATTTGGGTTTTTTGGGATTGTGAATAATTTAACTGACTGTCTCAAGTTTACTTATAGCCTGTCGTATATAGGTATTAATTATCTGGATGTTTATGTTGAAAAGTTGAGCAATAACATGATCAATACGGGGATCTTTTGGAAGACATGTCACAGGAATGCCTTCCTATTCAGGTTCAGTATGCATCCAGGTTTTATTTTTAAAAATCTTATTAGGGGACAGGGTATGAGATCATCTAGATTAAATCCCTCTTTAGTAGGATTTCAAAAGGAAATGACCAGCCTGGAGAAAAAAGTTTTGGACAGAGGTTGCACCTTAGATGAATTGAACAGACAGTGGTCTGATTTAGTCGATCTTACGTCTACCAGGGCATGTCCTTATTTTGGTCCATCTATAGAAATGAATAATTTTTGTGCACCCAATAGAAACAACCAGACTAAAATCCCCCTGTTTTATACCAATGATTACAAACAGGTCACTGATCTGTTTCATCAGCATTGGCCTATCCTTTTAGTAGACCATAATATTGGTAACATTGTAGGCAGTCATCCCAGTTTTCGGTATAGGAATCATAAGAACCTTAAGAGGTTATTATGTTCTGGGAGTTTTACCATCGATAGGCTACTTAATGGCCACACTGAACCATGTGGAGCTTGTAATTTCTGTGGATATATTGATTTATCTGGTGCTTTTTGTCACCCTGATTTACATAAAGAATTTAATTTCAAGGGAGTTAGTAATTGTATGACCCCAAATGTTGTATACCTGGCACAGTGTGGGGCATGTGGTGCATTTTATGTTGGGAAAACCAACAGACCCCTACGTGATAGGATGAGGGAACACCTCTATCACATTAGGAAGGGGTCCCCACATAATGCACTTGCCAAGCAAGTCACTGAGTTTGATAATTCTCACACGTTCACGTTTCGGGTGATTGAAGTTATTGCACGGAGCATCAGGGAAGGAGACATTATTACACATACTGAGTACAAGGAAACCCGTTGGATTGTTCTTTTAAGAGCAGACAGGGGTAGGGGCCTGAACAAAAGGGCCTCTATTAAGCCAATGTTGAAGAAGAGGAGATTGTGTAAATAAAGTTTATTTATTGTACTTTTTATTTTATGTATTCCACCTTGTGGATATATTATGGTTTCATTTCTGTATGTGATATCACATTTTTTATTTAAGAATGTTTTTTCAGAATGTTTTTTCTTATGTTGTTTTGCTATTTTATGTTTTCATTTTACTTCAGTTTTTTTAAGCTGTAGCTTTAATGGTTGATTGGTAGAGTTTTTAATTGATTTGTAATGGAATGGCTTTATATAAAGTTTGGTGAGGTACACAGTTTATTAATGGCCTGATGAAGCTCCTATGCGAAAGCGCTTACCTTGTTCTATGTTGAAATAAATAGTGGATTTTCTTCTTTTTTGATCAACTGGTTTTGTTCCTGTTTTCATCGATTTGCAGCTGTGTCTTACCTCCGGTGGTGTATATATACTTTCTTGTAAATTTATGGAATGTGAAACAAACTAGAAAAAACAGCTAAGGGGTTCCAGAAAAAAAAACAAAACCACCAAGGAAGGATGCCCAAAGTGATCCTCACTCACCACCTCAGGAAGAAAGGTCAAGCACCATGTTCCATGTGAAAAACAGAAACCTAAGCCAAACTGAAACACACACATTGAGCACAATATGCAAAAATTATATGTACTTTCATCTCCTCTATACATAGGACTTAATCAGAACATAAATTTAATTTCTATCTAAACAAATATAAATAATTTAAAACATCACTTGACAAAAATGCACCAACCAAACACTATGGCTTAAACAGGCAAGATAGAATTAATTGGAACAATACAACTTAAAGGAAACACTGTAATGTGTTATGAACAAAATTTAAATTAATTCAGAAAAAATAGTAACACATATAAAAACAGATAAAAATTGCAGTGTAATATAAATACCTACAGGGGATGCAATATAACATTTAGATATATAGTTATATGAATACATTTATAAAAATAAGTAAATAAATAAATAGATAAATAAGGGGTAGTGATGAGCTATTATTATAGCTTTACAATAAACACAATGTTAATGGAAAATATAAATAAATTATTGAATGAACAGTGTGATATGTAGGGAAACCCAATAGTATAAATGCATGTGCATAAGTATGTATGTATATATTTTCTGTTTTAATAATATAACCTAAATATATGTTAATTAAGAAATTAAGAAAGATTTAAAATGGATAAAAATAATATGAAAATACACTAGTAAAAATACTATTTTAAAATGAAATAATGGTATTAAGGGTAATAAACATAATCTTAATGGGTTCCTATCAGCAGATCGAAGAGGCATGTTTTCGAATGGTCTTGGTCGAACTGACAAAACCGAAACTGCAAAATATCGAAGCGGCATGTAAGCAAATTCTTTCCCTGGGAAAGAATTTGCTTGGCTGCTTCTGTACGTTGCCGTTTTTGGCACTATAGTACGGTCTCGAAGTTGGTATATTTAAGTAGGGGGTGTTGGGGGTGAAACCCCCCACTTAATCTCATGTTTTAATGTACTTTCTTTTCTTTTTTTTTTTTTTTTTTGTTGGAACAGTTTTTTTCCAAGGGAAAAAAAAAGCGCTGTTCTGACAGTTCGGTCTTGTAAGTTTTCGCTTATATGGGGTCAATTAATCACCGTTTGCTTACCTAAGCATTCGGTGATCTAATATAGACCCATCTTAATCTGGTGGCCTTTAATTTTAACATATAGGACAGCACAGTGGTGCAATGGATAAAATTGTCACCTCACAGCAAGAGGTTCCTTGGTTCGACTCTCACTGGGATACCTTCTCTGTGGAGTCTGCATATCCTCCCTGTGTTCCCTTTGATTTACTCCGGGTGCTCTGATTTCCTCCCACATTCCAAAAAGATGTGCAGCAGTGGATTAGACACTCTAAATTGGCCATAGGTGTGAGTGCGTGTGGTGTGGATAAACTACGGTGGTAGTGCTAGCCACCTAGAGGTGTAAACCTTGGCTGTAGGTGATTGTCATTGTTGAAGTGCACCTTGACCCCATGTGCAAAAATAGGAAAAAGAGCTTGTGGATGGATGGTATACATGTTGTATCATTAATAACAGGAGGATAGTCCTGTTTAATCTGAGTTGACGATACAGTTCCCTATATTCATCCTAGTTTTCCATGCCCCCTCTGGAATTCTGTGAAATAATATCGACAATTCCAAAGAGAACATTCTTAAAATTGTCACAACTAATTGTGTGTGTATAAAGAACACTGCTGAGATTCCTTCTTTGTATGTCATAGCAATGTTCAAATATCCACTTTTGGAGCTGTCTTTCAGTTTCACAAATGTTAAAAGCAGGACAGGAAACACATCAAGCTATATAAATCAACCCATTGCTATTACAATTTCCATACCTAACACTTAATTTTAATTTTTAGTGTTTTCTAACTCAATCTCATGATCATCAAGTATATATTTACATTGTCCAGACATACCACACTTCTTAGAGCCCATCATAATTATAGGTTCTTTTGCAAAACTAAAAAAAAACAAAATCCAACACAAGGATACATAAACCAGTAGTAAAATCCACTCTGTTGCGGTAAGAAGAACCAGAGCCATGCATCCACAACAATAGCAAACAAAATGTTTAATAAAAGTTAAGCCCTTTCATTCCCACTTTGAATGAACTTCATCAGAACAGTAAAAACTTACTTCCAGTTCATTCCAAAATCTGTGCACAAAATGACATGCTTCATTACAGCCAGTCACAATTATTATTTTAATTTAAATCTTTTAAGTCACATTTAAGCAACACAAGCATGAAAAATAACATCATTACTTAACATTCATCATCTACTGCCAATGTTAAAAGCACTTTATGTAATCAACATAAAAAAAACTTAAATATTATAATGTCTTAGTTTCAAAATACAGTTAATAGAACACATTTCATTTAACCCTGGTAATTTTGTTGCCTTGAGAAATAATTTTCACCACAATTCGAAGATCTCAGTAAATTCTTCCATAAAACAGCCCTTTGGGGTCAGACCTATTTGTTCCAGTATAAAAAATACAAATTTGTGCCCTGCATTTACTTCAATATGCCTGTAACAGTTGTTAGTGTTATTCTATTTCTTTATGTCATAATAATGTTCATAGACCTGTTCTGACAATTACCTATTGGTCTTACCAAAATAAAATGCATGACATAATTTACACATAGCTAGGTAAACCACTCATTTCGAATCACAGGAATAATAGCCCCTAGCATATATGATTTTCCCATTAATCGATTCATATTTTGCTTTTAAAAATGAAAGGGCACTGAAAACAATATCCATATTTAAACATTCCAACTCCCAGTTTGGAACTACCGCTCAATGGGAAAAGTGCATTCCCCCTTTCCAAATAATTTAAAAAACACTTATCTTTCCTGTTTCCTGTAGGTTATTAAGGGTCCCTCCCACATTTTTCTACATATTTCCAAATCTTCCAGAAGCAAACTCTAATTTTTACAGAAAATATCAGAAATGGGACCATTGTCCAAGGTGGAGATGTTAATAAAGGACCTTCCCAACTTTTTATCCCTTTTGGTCCCCAGGATTAGTGGGGTGTAAAAAACATTTCTCCTTCTAGTAACCACATCTTACATAAGAGAATTGACAAAATCAGGTGGGTATCCTCTTCTTTTAGGAACATATTAATAAGTGCATCACATTCCCATAGGAAAACCTCAAAGTTCGACACCATCTGTGCCAAACAGAAAAACTATCCCTTCACCACTGCTTTTTTCTAGTGTCTGATATGCTAACTTTTGAAATGTAAAAAAGAGTTGGAAAATGTCAGTTTCCTGTAAATATTAGTACTAAAAGAACCTAGTTGGTAGTCCTTTTTAATCTCTATATCCAAGTAGGTTATAATATCCTTATCAGTGCTAAATCTGAACTTTAAAAAATCCACAGTGTTTATAATATACCAAATGAATTTGTTTAACTTACAGTCAGCATCAGTCCAAAAATAAAAATGTCATCCAAAAACCTAGTATACATCTAGCAGGACTTAAAATTCACTGTTAAAGAAAAAAACAAGATTTCCAGTGTGCCATAATAAAATTAGCAAAAATGGGGACACAGGCTGCCCCCATTGCTACTCCAGTTCTTGCATAAAAATGTCCCTCAAAGAACATTATTCTATTTTCTAATACTGTCTCAATTAATGCCATTAGCGAGCTTAACATGGAAGAAGCATAGTTAAAAAGATCAATAATACACTCAAGGAACCAATGTAGACCAACATCAGGAGGAATTACTGAATAAAGGTCCTTCACATCTATGGTTAAAAAAAAAAACATTGCTCATAAGAGGTAGCCCACTAATCTTGTTAAGAAAATCTCAAGAATCTTTACAAATCTATGGTAAAAAGCTCAACCTTTCTTCAATGTCATATATAAAAATTTGGCTATAAAATGGGTTTTTGATCTAGCTGCATCAACTACAGGATGTAATGCTAGATTGCTGATGGATTTGTGGATCTTCAGAATGACGAAAATACTAAGCAATTTTGGTCTGTCATTAAACATAAATGTGAACTTTTCTTTGGTAATAAGTCCATGTAACAATATCTCCTTCATCAAAAGGTCTATCTTTCTATATGCAATGTTGTTCTCATTTTGTGAAACTTCTTCATAGGTGTCCTCCATAAGTAAAGAATTCATACGGTTGGAATAATTTGCTTTTGCCATGACAACAGACCACCCCCTTTATCTGGTCTCATGATTCTAACCAATCATTATTACAAATTTTATTAAAAAGCCTTTTGTTTGTGGTTGGTAATGTTATACAATCTAAAAGCACTGGGTTTATCTAACAGGTGCCTAATGTCCAATTCACAAATATTTTTGAAATTCTGCGAAACTAGCTTGTTTTAACACTATGATTTATAGGAAACCAACATTTTTCAATTTTTTTTTTTTTTAAATTTCAACAGTTGTCATCCCAAACACCAGAAAAAAAGCAGTGGTAAAGGGACAACTTGTCCGCTTGGCACAGATGGTATCATACTTTGAGGCATTCCTTCAGGAATGTGATGTACTTCTTAATATGTTCCTCAAAAGAGGATACCCACCCAATTTTGTCAATTCTATTATGGAAGAGGTGGTTACTAAAAGGAGAAATGAGTTCTATGCAAACTATTCCTGGGGACCAAAAGTGATGATGAGGTGGTATGTTCAGGATGTTAGGAGTAAGTAAATTAAAAAAAAAAACTGGTAGACTTATTAATGTAATGAATACAACCATGAATTACCTCAAAAGGGCCATTCCAAAGGATGAAAATATCACACAAAAACCTCAAATATAATTTACAGTAACAATACAATGTAGAAAAGAAAATATACTTTTCTTCCCAAGACCATATGTGGTTTTATATCTGTTACTAGATTTTCTAGATTAATTTCACTTTTATTCATAACACGTTACTCTATTTCCTTCTAAGTTTTATTGTTCCAGTTAATTATACCTTGCCTGTTTAAGCCACAGTAGTTTGGTTGTTGCATTTTTTGTCATGTGACATTTTAAATTATATATATTCATTTAGATACCAACTAATTTTATGTTCTGATGAAGTTCCATGTATAGAGGGGATCACATCTATCATTCCCATATTAAAATTAAGGGTCACCAAATTATAATTATAATTACAATAAATGTACAAAAAAGTATATATACACCACAGGAGGTAAGACACAGCTGCAAATGCACACATATCTAGAAATGTATCTATCTATCTATATATATATATATATATATATATATATATATATATATATATATATATATATATATATATATATATATATCTCTCTCTCTCTCTATATATATATATATATATATATATATATATATATATATATATATATATATAGTCCAACCAGTTAGACTGTACATTAATTAATTCGCTCTTTTTGTCAACAAAAAAAGAAGGTATTGCAGAAACAATGTGCTGTAGTGAAAGAGACTGTCCCATCTTTCCAGGTCTAGGAGTAAGTACACCTGACACATTTATAATATAATTATACAAATTATAAAATATCTTTAAAGTGTGTAACCTATCATAGAGCATGCATTTTTCATAAAGGTCAATTATATTTAAATGTTTCACAAGTACTTTGTTAATGGACTGTAATTGCTTCTAGATAGTGTAGGGCACTGTACTTAGCCAGCTAATATGTAAAGATGAGTTTATAGACTGAATCTCTTTCTCTTTTTCTCTCCTTCCGTACTTCATCACTCTGCATCGTCTACTTTTATATCATGTAATACTGCGTTTTCTTGTAATATACATGTCTAGTTACCATCTGCCTCATAACAATATACCTGCTTACTTGCAACTCATGAAATGTTTATGTTATCTGTATAAAGTTTGTACATCTTTGTATGTAACTGGAGATTTTCTCCCAGGCGTCCAATGATAATGGGTTCTTTCTGATTCATTTGCACCATCCTGATAAACAAATGTTAACTAAATAAATAAATATATAAATAAATAAAGATAGCTTTGTTTATATGTCAGGGGTATATTACATGATGCCCAGTAAGTGGCAGTGGGAAATATACCCACATCATGCTATATGTTATAGTAGTTCATAGGTATAGTATATGGGTTACACCAGACAGTCATAGCCAGTCGATACTAAATATCATTACAGATAGTTAGCACATCATCATCACCATCTCCCTTTTTTCCATTGTTTTCTACATGGGGTTGGGGTGTCATGTTAACTGTCACCAACTCTCTTGATTCAGTGCCATACTCCTGCCTTCTTCAACACTCATGCCTTACTGTCCCAGATCTTCTCTCACACAACCCATCCACCTCTTTGCTGGATGCCCTTATTTCCTCTTACCATCTTCCTGTCTTTCCCAAATCTTCTTCACCAGATTATCTTTGGCTTTTCTGCACGTGTGCTTGAATCACTGTAATCTGTTCTCTTTCATCTTTTCTGCAATTGGAGCTAATTTGGCTTCTGTTATTATTTCTTCATTTCCTTGTCTGTCTCACAGTGTGGATTCTACCACCCTTCTCAGGCATGTCATGTCCAACACCTCTAACTTCCTCATCTGCTCTGCCTTCACTGCCCATGTTTTTTACCATAGAGCAGTGCTAGTCGCACCACTATTTTGCACACCTTACTTTTATACACAGTATATATGTCATTTCATTCCCATTAATCAAGTGTGCATTTCATCTTAGTTTCTTTATGTTATTTTGATGAAGTAGCTGTTATAGAATACTGTCATGTTTAAATGGTAATCCTTCTGCATTTCATGTGCTATCTCCACTTTACTTGCCTCTTTCTTTGATGCACTCATTACCTTTTCATTTATTTTGGACTGTTTCTTATGTTATTTCTCTCCATTCTCTCCAGCTATTTTGCATTTTTGTATATGCCAGTAGCTCTAGCATGTTCCACCATCTCCTGCAGAGAGACAATAATCGTAACAACCAGGACTGTATCATCTAGGAATACCTCCCTTTTGACTTACTCAACTGAGGCTGACAGTCCCTCCTCCCTTGTCCCTGGTGGGGCTTTATTGGCCAGGGCCACTGCTGTTCCTACAGTGGCTCTGGCAAGGCATACCCCACTTAAAAGCAGCTGGCAGAAGTGGAAGGGACGATGGTGGACTGGTCTGTTGAAGCCTGCATCAGCCACATGGAAAGACTCCTTTTGTAACCTTCAAAGTCCAATCTCTTCCTTCCACTGACACCTCCATCTGAGCCAGGATCCAGTGGTGAGACAGCCCAATGTGGTGCATGCCCCCCCCCCATAAAGGGAGATGAGTAGGGCACTACAGTGGACCATGCCTATCTTATCCTCATCTCAATGTTTGCCTCCCTTTTGAGCCCTTGCCTTCCCCTATCTGCTGTCCAGTCATCTCCATCACTATTATCTTCCCTTTGCTTGTCTGCTGTCCAAAACTCTACTGTTACCCCCTTCCTCCTTGTGTCTGCATTTCCCAGTCAATCATGTCTGTGTTGTGTTTGGTCATTTGTCCCTTTCACCTGTCCTCACTTTCTTAACCACACCTTCACCTTTCCCTACATCCTTCCTCAGATTTCCCTTTGGAAACCAAAAAACAAAATGGGCACCTTTCCTACAAAAAATAGTAACCTTCCATTCCCTTCTCCATCCTGTTCATTCTTTCAGTGTTTTCTTTATGTGTTTCCCTCCGCTTGCTTTCCCCGTTTTCTTACTGTCCTATACCTTTATTTGCAGCCCTTCATCTGGTAAAAGAAAAAGATTTGATGGTTGCAACAGGCTCATTACGACTGATAACGGCTTTACTTGGCCTATCTCTTTTGTGTGTGTGTGAGCATTTTGAGGGACATATACATAGTTTGGCATTTGTGCTTGTCACATTACCCAGAAGCTACTGTGGCCATCTTTCCCACTCTGTAGACCCTGCTGTGGCTGTGAGTTAGATTGTTAATTAGATGCTGGTTGAGCTGTGAGATGTCACATTGTTAATCATTAATAAGCTTTCAGCTGCATTGCCCCCAAAACGCAAACTGCAGCCAGCACACCACCATCTCAGTAGGCATGTTTCTGAATATCAGGGACTGCCCATATATAGCAAGCTACAGTGACTGAACAGCAATGCTGCATAAATGATGATTACACTCTATGGCAAGAAAACTCTGTTCTGAGTGCAAAATCTGTCTGATCTGTTAACAAATTACTGTCTGTTTGTAGTAAATCTCCGGTATTAGAACAGGTACTGCTTTGCCATTAATAAGAGTGATGCTTTACTGCAATGGCTTACCTAATGTGTGCTGTAAAGTAAAGCTGTTAAGATAAAGACATCAATGGAGATTTGAATACCACTTGGAGAAAAGCAGAAGCATCTGCCAGCACAGGATTAAGACTGAGCTGTTAACAAATGCTGCCCGTGCCCAAGGTACAGGATTTGATTCTTTAACCCTCTGGTTGTCTACTGTGTGACTCTGAGCAAGTCACTTAACCAGATAGTGCTCCTGTGCTAGACTTGAAATGAGACACCTGAAAATGTGTTCATTTTCTTTTAGTAATGTCAGTGGTCTTTAGTAACAAAAACTTGGAAACTACCATATGATTCAAAAATACTTTATTATTAATATCAACAGAGAATGTCAATTACATGTTCATATATTATCAAAAATCTTACAATTTTCATAGAAGTCTCACAAAGTGACAGGAAGTGAAAGTTTTTCTAAAGTTCACCACCAGAATGTTAAAATTCCACACTTTTATCATCCTTGCTTTGGATAAGACTATCTAGTTTCCTTGGAAATCTCCCATTTGAACATTCTTTTTACTTAATTTTGCTACACGTTAACTTTGGTAAGTGTTCAGGATTTCTAAATAATGTGATACCTCTGGCTTTAAAGTCAATGTCAAAATAGTATCGAGAATGGTAAAATTTAATTTACCAATAACTGCAATATACATTTTACTGCTGAATCTTCTGCAATTCATTCCAAAACTATCCGTCACTAAAGTGTTCTGGTTCACATTCCACAATATATGATATCTGTGGGCCTGTCACAATGTTTAACAAATAGCACAAACACTATGGTTGCATGTTTATCTTCCATGAAGTATGTATTCAGACTATGCTGTAGAAGGTGAATCGTATGACATACAATTCTCTGTAGCTAGTTTAGAGATACCTATCCAACATCTAAGATCTTCAGTTTTAGTTAGTCTAGTACGGTCAGAAGGGGACTGGGACCTACTGATCTGGGAGGCAAAAAGCAGAGAGTAACTTGTAACATCATGCACATTGCTTACATTAGGATTTTTGAATATGCCTTAATCAACCCTCTAGGTGCTAGGTTATATGTTTTAGATGGGCTTTCAATGACACAGTGAGGGTGCTGACTTTGCCTAGGTAGTCATACCAATTAGTGACCACCCAGCAATCATGCCAGTTGCCACTTGTCACTCGTCTAGTCAAGATGAACTTGACTAGTCTTTGTGGGTTCTGTTCAAGCAGCTTTATTATTTGCAAACACATCAGGATTGAGGCTTAATAACTTTAACTTAGATAAACTTATAAACAAACTAGTTATTACATTCATACATGCCCACTCTCTGGCTGCAGTCTCAAAAAGGCACTGAAGTTAGCACGTACTTGCTATTTACATGCAAGTGCCATCCTTGAAATGCTTCTTAAAGATACACCACACACTCACACACACACACACACACACACACACACACACACACACACACACACACACACACACACACACACACACACACACACACACACTCTATTTTACATCCTCCATCTCTGAGAAATAAGTCATGCAATATTGATGACATCAAGTGACATGCAATCAATACAAACAATTCTTTGTCATACAATTATACAGAACTCGATACACATATACAATTATCTCCAGGTTGCTGTGTATTTCACACCAGGTTTGGAAATACGACCAAATTGTGTGACATAAAAATTAGAATTAGGTCTAGCAACTGGGACTATCTCTGCTGAATGTTCAATCTTAGGGACATCAGGAACATCAGGAATGGAGATAGAAGTTAAGACACGTTCTGCAACAATAACACTGTCTGGCTTGCTCTGAGATCTACAGTCTGTATCACAGGAACAATGCTACGATATCGATTCCGGTACAAGAAAAAGATGTCTGCAATTTCTCCTGTACTCCATACCCTCAGATTCTATGAAGTAGAATCTCGGCTCGGTACAAATACCTGTTACTTGACCAGTCCACTCGAAACCTTTCATTGTTTGTATCCTCACTGTCTCTCCTTCTTTCAATGGATGAAGAAATCTGCTAGATTTATCATAGCCTGACTTCTGGAAAGAACACTTTCTGGATACGTGGGCTCTAATTGTCCTGGTGTTCTTAGCTTTAGGCCTCAACAAACTGGAATTAATAGGTAATGTTGTTCTGGTTTGCCTAGATAGAAGTCCCTGAGCAGGCAAGCCAACTATATCATCACAAAGTATGTTTGTGAGAATAAGTAAATTCAAAAAGACATCAGTATTATCATACTTTGACCTTTCAGGTAATTGCTTTGCACTCCGTACTACATGTTCAGCTAATCCATTTGACTGTGGATATTCTGGACTACTACTAACATGTACTAAGTCCCATACTCTTGCAAATTTCTGAAACAACTGACTATAAATTGAGTACAATTGTCAGAAATAACTTTGTGTGGACTAGCATGGACTGAAAAATGACACTGCAACTTGGTGATAACAGCAGTGGATATTAGATTAGATAGTAAATCAATCTCAAACCAGTTCGAATACGAGTCTACCAATACAAAGTAATGCTGATTGTTCCACTTGAATATATCAGTGGCTACTGTTGATCAAGGTACTTCAGGAACTTGACTTAGCTGAAGTGGTTCTTTTTGCAAATGCATTTTAGTACTATTGCATACTGAACAAGAAGAAAGTACTTTATCAATGTCTTTTACTAGAGAAGGCCAAAATACTAGTTCTTTCATCTTTATTTTTGTAGATTCGGATCCTGTATGACTACGATGCAAAATCTGGATATATTCATGCTGCAAGGAAGCAGGAACAACAATTTTAGGACCTTTGAAAATAATACCATCTTCCATCAACATTTGATCTCTATAAGGAAAATAAGTTTGCACTTCAGGTGGTACACTAGACTACCTTGACAGCCATCAAACATTAATATAATGGTTGAGCTTTTGCAAAATTGGATCAGTCTTTGTATGCTCTCTCAGCTTATCAAGTCTCGTGGTAGAAAAATTACACAATTCCATGATGTCAAAGTAAAAATTCTCTGCATCAAGATGTTCCATTGTATTTCTGGGAGATCTGGATAAGGTATCAGCCAGATAAAGAAGTTTGCATTTTGTATAGACCATTTTGAAGTTGTACTTTTGCAATTTGAGCATCATTCTTTGTGATCTCACTGGAGCTGAATGAATAAGCTTCTTTAAAATAGCAACTAGAGGTTCGTGATCAGTTTCAATCTGAAAAGCTCGACCATAGATGTAATCATGAAATTTTGAACATGCAAATACTATTGCCAAAAGTTCTTTCTCAGTTTGAGCATATTTCATATCAGTTTGGGTAAGAGTTCTAGATGCATAAGCTACTGGTCTGCCCTCTTGAAGAATAATGGCGCCAAAACCAAATTTTGAAACATCACCAGAAAGAGTCACTGGTTTATTGACATCCTAGTATCTTAATGTAGGTGGGGTGGCAATTTTCTGCTTAAGGTCTTCAAATGCTTTCTGGTGCTGTTCCATCCAAGACCATGTAACATTTTTGCACATCAGCTCTCTCAAAGTTGCTGTCAACTCACTGAAGTCTGTTATAAACTTGCCTAAATAGGTGGCCATGTCAAGAAAACACTGTAGAGCTTGAACATTATCTGGTGCTGGCATTTCAAGAATGGCCACTTGCTTGGATGGGTCTGGTCTCAAGCCAGTGCTGGTACATAAATGACCTACATATGTAACTTCTGGTAGTCTGAATTTGCATTTTAGAGGATTGAGCTTTAAGTTCACTTGACGTGCTTTGACTATCACTTTCTTAAGGATTCTGTCATGCTCTGCTTCACCATTGCCTCGAAGCAACAAATCATCTACTATTATGACACAATGGTAACCTGAAAAAATGTGCATCATTGCACGCTGAAAGACTTCCTTGCAGAATTTATTCCAAATTGCATCCTGAGAATACCTCTCAACCTCTAAGACCAAAGAATCTGGACAAAGCCATATATAATGGGAGAGACAAAGGCCCAAAAATAGTGGCAAATTGTAAATATTGCTCTTACAAACTTACAAAGTTGATAGAATAACAGATTATGAATTAGCATGATTTTTTTGAAGAGTATGAAGTCTGTAACTCAACCACCTGTCATTATTTTTTTATTGTCCAAACTACCGACAACTTAAGTAATCCAAACTGTAGCTTCTGGTTTGGCAATAATAACGATAAATGCCTGCATTTAGAAACAATTGTGAGATAGATTTCCAAATGTGGCATAGATTTCCAAAAGTAATAAAATTTTAACATAATATGCTAGTATTTACATATTGCAAATTTACAAATATTAATAACATTGTTAAAACCTATAATCATCATTTTTTGTTTTATATTATTGACAAGGTAGAACAGTCACCATATGGTGGAAATATTAAAGCCATTTTAGCTATGAAAGAGAGCAAGTGGCAGATATCTACTGATGCTACAAATTTTCCAGGAATCAATGATTTCATCAGTATTAAACCCTTCCTCATATTGAATAAATAGATAGTCATCATATGTCAAATAACAATTTTACATAACCAAGTGTCTAACATATTCAGTATTCATTATTATCAATGCATTAGGTATTGTTGAGCATTGGACTAGGTCTATGGTTAGTGTTAAAAACATTGCAATTATAGGTTGGTAGACGTGAATCATTAGGACATTACAGAGACTGTTAACACAGACAGTATTGTTGGTAGCTAGACATACCATGAATACAGTCAGTTCTCTCATTATATTATTGCATATAGTATATTACATCTTGTATATGTTTTTATATTTATTGTAACAATGTTATTTATTTTAATAATGTTATTAATATTTGTAAGCTTGCAATATGTAAATACTAGCATATTATGTTAAAATTATTTTTATTACTTTTAGAAATCTATGCCACATTTGGAAATCTATCTCACAATTGTTTTTAAATGCAAGCTTAATGTGTGTTCTATAATAATTGTCATCAGCATTGGCGCCAAAAATGGGTCAGCTGAGCTATAAAAAGATAGCTGTAACATTTAGATGTACGTTCTGATGAAGTCTGGATACAGATGAAAGCGCTTAACGTACTTTTATTTTTGTGATTGCCTGTGAATAAAGTATTGTGTGTCCGAGCCGAGGCATTTATCGTTATTATTGCCACACCAGAAGCTACAGTTTGGATTTTTTTATTGTAATCCTCAGTGATTTGCCAGAAAAACAACATTTTATGAGAAACAGACTAAAAATAAGAGGCAAAAATCTGGACGTTCTGTGAAAATCTGTACAGTTGAGAGGTATTAGATGAATCTATATCTGCCAAATGGGGTACTGAAAGTAGTCAGTAATGAGGATTTGTGATCAGGCATCACTTGCCAAAATGAACTTTTTGCATCCAAGACAGAAAAAAACAGTGGCATTTGGTATTAGGGCTGTGAACTCCTCAGCCGTACACATTGGATGATGTGGTCTCTTTAATGCGTTGTTCAAATCTCTTGGGTCAATAAATATTCTGATTTCATCTGAGCCTTCTTGTGGGCTGCTGCCATGGATGACACCCATTCAGTTGGTTCTCTAACTGGACAAATTACACCTTGCTGTACCATTTTATCCAACTGAGCTTTGACTTTACCCTGCATAGATATCAGAACTTTTTTGTTGGTCTGACCACTGGACTGACCTGTGGGTCTAACTTCATAGAATACACAACTAGAAGTTTGCCCAACCTGTCATGGAAACCATCAGCAAACTCTGAGAAAGTTGCTTCAGAAAAAATGGAACTAGGAGATGTGCTTATATGATGAACTTCTTTGGCAAAAGAAAGCAGATTCATTTTCAAACTGTCTCTGAGACCCAATAATGACTGCACAGGTCTTTGGACTACATAGAATAACAAGCGGTAACAGTTCCTAGCCACATAACATGAAAGCACTACTGAGCCTTCAATCTGAATTTCTTCACCTCCATAAGCAGCAAGTTTCACACAACTAGCCACATCGTGTTGTTTGCCAGCTTTGACTTTAGCAAATGTGTCTGCTGACATAACATTACACTTTGAACCACTGTCTACTTTGAGCTCGGTGGATTTACCATTGATCAGGATGGTACAAACCACTTTGTTCTTTGCCAATAAATTCACTACATCAACCTTTTCACCAATTACTGATCCACTATCTACATAGAAAGTAGAATTGCAGCTCTCTATATAATCAACTTTTTTGAGTGATCCTTTTTTATGACTGTGTGAGGTTTACTTGATTTACAACACTTTTGAAAATGGTTCCACTTTTTACACTTGTGGCATTGCTGACCAAATGCTAAACATTTATCTCTTTTTTGACTCATGATTGGCACCACAGTTGTGACACTTAACAATAAAGCTGGATTAGGATTGTGTTGACTTACCCTTGTACTGCACTGAGAATGATCCTTTCTTAGAACTTGATGGAAAACTATGGGGTTTCCCATGAAAACAAGCAGGGGCTCTAGCTGCCATGTGCTTAGGTCTGCTTCTGTTTGCAATGAGTTGTATGTATTCCAAATTTGCTCTGGAGCCTGCTGAAACCATGCTCTTATCACTTGCAAGCATAACTGTGTGCCTTTCTGTAACTTCGTGGATTTGACAAATCCCAATAGCTTTACTCAACATTAAATCACTGTCATGAAGGAAAATCTGTCTCACAGCAGCACTATTAATACCAAAACAAAAGCCTGTCCCTTATCAACTCATCTTTTAAGTCACCAAACTGACACATTTTAGCTTTGTTTCTCAGATCAGCAATATAATCTACAAAAGTTTCCCCTGGTTTCTGATCTCTTGTGTAAAACAAATGCCTCTCTAATGTAATATTTGTCTGGGGGTTACACATTTCTCTGAATTTGCACTTCAAACACTCAGGGTCTTCCCTTGATTCAGCCTGTATAACAAAACGGCAGTTTTCACCTCCCCCCTCCAATATAGTGCTGGTACATAAACAAATGAACACTCTCTTTCATTGGCCTCTGACCAAGCTAGGTTTAGCAAAATGAATGTCCTGGTGCATGCATCTTTGTTAGAATAAGCTGCTTATATAAAAATATCGTACTCTTGCTCAAATATTCTTAAATTCTCTGCAATATTCTGATCAAATACAGGTGGTGAGGGTTTTTGAACTCCATCTGCCATATTAACACATACCAGTGAAGGCTTTTGCAAGTATGCATGAACACACACAAATACATATGGCCGAAATTTATGCCAATACTGGTCACTTTGCCAAATAGCACAACAAACCTCTGAATTACTGAACTTTGGGATATAAGACTCTCAGGCACTGTAATGCTGTTGAAATTACTGTACTTTAAGAAATCACCTCTTATCAGTGTAAGAAACATTTCAAAATAACTGCATTTTATGAATAAACAGTACACAGCACACTGAAACTTCCCCCAAAATGGTGATACTTTGCTACATAGCATGTTACAGTGCAAGAAATACTATGTAATGGTGGCACTTTGCGAATATACATACCCAGCATAAGAAACCTTTGGAAATGGCTGTATTTTGACTGCAATTCATGAAATAGTTGCACCTTGCACACAAACTCTTCAGAATAAATGCAACGTAATAAGCACACACTGTAAGAACTTTTGCACATTCTGAGATACTTCAAATAAATCTAGTTATGCCCTGAATGCAATGCAAAATAGTAGTTACACCAAAACTCAATACTTTGCCAAAAAGCATGCAGTCACCTTGCTTTATTTAATGCTTAATGTGCCCTTTTTGCCCTTACTATAAATTAAATTATTAAATTATTTAAATTTAATTAAAAAATATTAAATTAAATTATTATTAAATTATTATTATTATAAATTATTATAAATTATTATAAAGGAGTTGATTGTTGATTTCAGAAGATCACAAGTACCACACAAACATCTAGTGATGAAAGGGATGAGAGTGGAAAGGGTCAAGTGTACAAAGTTCGTGGGTGTTCATATCACAGAGAACTTATCCTGGTCAGTCCATGTATCCAGCACAGTCAAAAAACCTCAGTAATGTGTTGCTTGCACTTTCTAAGGAAACTTAGGAAGGGAAAATTACCAAGCTCCATACTTCAGACCTTTTATAGGGGCACCTGAGAAAGTGTCCTGACCACAGCATTGCAGTCTGGTATGGGAGCTGTAACAATCAGGATTGGAAGGCCTCAAGAGAGTTGTGAGGTCTACAGAAAGAATCAATGGCACCTCCCTTACACCTCTGGAGGATCTACACAAATGCTAGTGCATCGACAGAGGGCCAAAAAGATTTCCAGCGATCCAATGCATCCTGCCAATAGTCTGTACACTCACCTGTCCTCGGGGAGGAGATACAGAACCATGCATTGTAAGACCACCAGACTAAAAAACAGTTTGTTTCCTCTCTCCATTAGATTGTTGAACTCTTGGGAAAAATGACCCATGACATCTGTTACATAACTAGCCTATCAAGGGGCTTATTTTATGAATGAGCAATAACTAAGTGCAATATTAACGTAGCCCACCTATACACTGAAGGACTGTAAAGTGCAATATACAAACTGTGCAATAATTCAGTGTATTCATAGATATGCTGCTATTGTTTCAATTTTACTTTGACAATATTATCTTCATATTGTTCCTTGTCTTCCTTGTCTTCCTTGTCTGGGATGGGTGTGGGTCACTGCTGTTTTTACTTCCAATTTGTTGCTTATTAAAATTATACTGTGATATTTTATTAATTTTTCTCTGTCTATATGTGCAACTGTTTCCTGCACTGAGAATGAAGCATTGTAATTTTTTTCGGCTACACTGCTGCGTAGTTCTAAATGACAACGTTTTCTTTCACTTTGACTTGACTTATATTCATTTTGGTTGTTTAATCTCGTTTCATGCCCATTGTACTTTTCTTGTGCTCATTTTACTCTAAACATGCCCGTTTTGTTTTAAACATGCTCATTTTGCAATTTTGAGGTAATTCCAAACCCCTTATGTGCTTTTCTGATAACTGTTTTATCAAATATCTTAATTTTAAACAATTCATTTAATTAATAAAACGTTGGACCCTCTCTCTTGTTTAATAATGTGGTTTGCACCCTTGTAATTTTCAGTTGTATCTTTTTTATGAAATAAACCATTCATGCATGTTTTCATTACCTTTGGTTCATTTCTGGTCCTTTTTTTTTGCTTGTTTCTCTTAGTTTACCTTCACTGTTAACTCTGCACCTCATAGCTCTGAAAAGCAATCTCTGGAATCCCGGTTCTGACACCATGTTGCTCATCTAGTCAGGATGAAATAGATGAGTCTTTTGGGTTCTGTTCAAGCAGCTTTATTATGTACAAACACATCAGGATTGAGGCTTAATAACTTTAACTTAGATAAACTTATAAACTAGCTATTACACTCATACATGGTCACTCTCTGGCTGCACTCTCAAAATGACACTAAAACTAGAATCTGCTTGCTATTTATATGCACATGCCATCCTTGAAATGCTTCTTAAAGATACAACACACACACTCTATTCTACACCACTCATCACAACTTGTATAGCACCACTGCAGTATGTCTCCTTTGTCACACACTAGCATACTGCCATGTCCTTCATCCCTAAATGAGTTAGGAACACAATTCTTCATTAGTCATTTTTGCCTCATCATCAGCTCCTGTGGTGCTCAGGAAACTAACTGAACATTAAACCCATGTTCTATAGATCATACTCAGGGTTTTCACCCTTTGTGCAATAACTATGAATGCTAAATAAATAATATATTAAAATACCATAAGATGAATGTTTGTGCATTTAAGCTAAAAACTTCTCTAGTGCCTCAGTATGTCCACGAATATTACATTGCATCAAATGCACAGAGAATAAAAAGGGTAAGCAAAATGCAAACAAATAAAGAAAACAAAACCAGAATTCAATTACTTAAAAGGATCTAATTATATATATTATTAAATACTTTAGGTGCTAAAATTTATAGTGCATACATTATTTTAGTTAGTAGTTCCCATATTACGACAATAACTGATTGCCTTGTGAAGGCTGGTAGAGATGGATAAAGGCTGCCAGTCTAGTCAAATAGAATTTGGTACATAATTCTGTCATTTGTAAATATGAATGTTGAAATACAGGCTTGTTTTCTTAAATGAAAGAATATGCTGTGAAATGTTGAACTTAAAACAATGTGGCATCAGTCCTCTCTACTGACCCAGTAAAAGCATGTTGTGACCCTTTGATCTAAAGTCGGCTCCAGTCCATCTACATGAAAACATTCTTTCTATTGTTTTAACCAAAAGTTAAATTGCTAGATTTAAACATGCAAATGTATTTTTATTTCTCTGGTTTCTGCCTAGGTGTAAAAGACTGTAGATGCAGTTTCTGTTGGCCTGGGAACCCCAGGAAGTTGTGAAGAATGATGCAATGTTTATCAGAACTGCAATTTCAATTTAAACAGAGAGAACCAGAGATTATTAAGCATTTTTGTCTTGACTATCCAACTCACAGCACTGTCTTGCTCATATGTAAGTTATCTTAGACTTGTGTTTTCTTTTAGAAATAGCTAGGAACTAGAAAGATTAGACTAAGTGTTTTTCTGTGATGTCAGAACTGTACTGCTGAATTAAGTATTTCTGTGAGATCTCTGAACTCTTGACTAGCACTGTGTAGTAGAAAGTATTGTCTTGCGGTTTAAATTATTTATTATTAAATATTTTAAAGCCTTTTAACTGTGGCTGGTTTGTGTAGAGATAATTTAAGCTCTTTAGAGTACTTGTATGCCTTTGGTAAAATTCTACAAAGCCACTCCTATAGCTTTAGCCCTGGGCTATACTACCAATTGGATAATAATATTGCAAAGTAATAATTTGATACCCTTTTAAGGGCCTTTGAGTAGCTGATAATTATTAGTGAGTGGTGGCAAATGGCACTACTGTATAGTCTGGGTAAAAGGGGCACAACTTGAGAACCTGTGCTAACCTTCCCCAGAAGTGTCTGTGTGGTTGTATTTATTTATTTATTTTACATTTGTTAACCGGGATAGTCCAACTGGATACATGTCCATTTTCAGTGGAGGCCCGGGGAGAAAAGCTCCAAAGAAACACATATGCAAGACATACAAACAATATATTGTACATGTTTCTAGTATATTCAACCAGACAATATAGACGAGCAAACATTATTAATTCCTTCACAAAGACATATATAATGATCAATACATATGCAAACAATAAAGTATGTTAAATATATATCTAGAGTCACATCATGCATCTGAAAGTGGTATTGCTAAGACTAAACAGTCCTAGCAGAAGATTATCTGTTTAAGGCAAGAGTTATAGCAGGAGTGGAGTTGGACTGAAGTTAGTCTGATGTGGAGCAGGGACATAACCATTTGTTGCTGAGATGGCTTTTGATAGATTTCTTAAATTTGGATAGAGAAGATTCCAGGGTAATGGATAGAGGCAGGGAGTTCCAAATTTTGGATATGTAAGATGAGTAGAGGGAGTCACCAGTATGGTTGTGTGATCTAGTAATTGTTAATAGTAACTTATCTGTGGAGCGGAGTTGCCTAGGACAGGAATACTGCTGAATTAGGTTGCTTAAAGCTGGTGTTTTATTTGGGTGGGAAAGCAGCTTATAAGTAATGATAAGTTGATTGTAGATTAATAAATTTGGCAGTTCAAGCCAGTCCAATTGTTTTAGGTTATGACAGTGATGGGTTCTAAAAGATGAGTTTTCAGCAAATCTGGCTATTTGATTATAGCATGTTGCCAGTTTGCTGGTTACTGTTTTGGATAGATTTGTTAGAATTGGGGATGCATAAAGTAATGTTGAGAGCAAGTGAGTGTGAACAATTGTGGTCCTAGTAGTATGGGTGAAGTAAGATTTGTGTTTGTAGAGACTACCTAGATTTCTGTGAGTGTTTTTAATAGCTAGATTAATGTGGATATCAAACTTTAACTTGTTATCAATGGTGACGCCTAGTAGTTTTGTGTGAGATACGGGTGTGATAAGTGTACCATTTTTAGAGTGAATATTGAAAGTGGCGGTAAGGCTGGAATTTTGCGAGGGGTGAAATAGCAGGATCTTGGTATTTTTGGGGTTATGAATGAGGCCATTGTCAGTAATCCAGTTTTCAATTGAGTGGAAATTATCGTGGGTTTTATATTGTAGTTCTTGCAGGGTTGAGGCACTGCATCTTATAGTGGAATTGTCTGCGTATTGGATATGGCTAGCGCTATTTGCTGCTGAGTGGAGATTGTTTGTGAAAATTGAGAATAGCAAGCGACCCAGTATTGATCCCTGAGGTACCCCAAGAGTGACTGGTAAAAGTGGAGACAAGTTATTGTTCCAATGTACTGCTTGCTGCCTGTCCTTAAGATAGTTGTTGAACCACTAGATTGATTGGTTGTCTAATCCTAGGTTTTTGAGGTGGCAGATGAGTTTTTCATGGCTAACCATATCAAAGGCTTTTGATAGGTCTAAGAAAAGAGCAAAAGTAAGTTTACCATTGTTCCTGTTATGGTTTATGATATCTGTGAATGCTAACAGAGCTGTGGTGGTACTATGACCTGGACGGAAACCATGTTGAGTTGAAGATATGAGTTCCTGATTTATAAGGTGGGAGATAAGTTGATGGTGGATGCATTTTTCTAATATTTTAGCCAATGGAGATAGAATAGCGATTGGTTGGTAGTTGGATATGTCATAGGAAGTGCCATCTTTGTGAAGAGGTATGATATAGGCAGTTTTCCAAATCAGGGGCACTGTAGCTTCAGTAACTGATCCATTGATTAGTATAGAAAATGGTACAGCTATTTCTGCTGCTGCCTGTTTTAGAAATTCATTGGGGAGAGAATCTATGTGGATTTCAGCTGGGTGGGTTGCAGTTTAAAAGTGGGCATGTAGTTAGTGGAGGTGGGGACACCTGTTGTAGTGACAGTGAGATATTGTTGGGCTAGAACTTGTACGGTTTCAGTAAAGAATGTATTGAATGATTTGGCTATGTTGCCTTTTGTTAAACTGATGTTGGGGGTGGGGTAATGGTTTAAGCTGTATAAACTCTTATTTCAAAGTGTGTGTATGTCAGCTACTTGGGCAGGGACATGAAGCACTGGTTGGACAGAGAGGGTGCTGGAGATTTTAGCTTGCCCACTAGACTGAGATCTGGACCCTATAGCTGTGCCAGTGAGGAGTCTTATTGGGGACCTGGAGAGCAAGGGAGTGACCAGCCCTGGACTGACTGTGATCTCTGTGTGCTCTTAAGGGAAATTGCACTTTACTGTCTGTATTTGTTATCCTTTCCTCATATATGAGATGGCCTCTGTGGTGTTAGTGGTGAGGACTGAGACTTCTTGATTGCTGGGCCAGGGCACGAGCATCATATTTGGTTTTTTCTGATATATTTTATTCTTTTATAGAAGACTTCAAGTAATTAAAAATATTTTATAGACACTTAAAAATTAATTGTTACTGTATTCTCATTTCTGTTATTTTTAATGTCTGTAACCTGCACCTGCAACTTGATTTTTAACTAAATTTATCCCACTATGCCACACAACCAATGCAAAAATTCACACACACACACACACACACACACACACACACACACACACACACACACACACACACACACACACACACACACACACACACACACACACACACACACACACACACACACACACACACACACACACACACACACACACACATTATCTTTTGACCACAACACCAATCCCATGAGACATACCCCAAACCATGCCTTTCACCAGTCCTCTACCTAGTATCTCCAAAGATTAGGTTATATTCGCACTTTCCATGGCCAAAAACACAGCCCCTATGGGACTGGATAACATCCCAGTCTGTTTACTAAATTGTCTAAAACAGGACCTAGTGGAACCACTTTGCACTTTCTTCAACCACAGTCTAAGTACTGGCTTTGTCTCAGCTGAGTGGTAAACAGCAACAGTAATTCCCTTGCACAAAGGAGGTCCATCAATCAACCCTGGGAACTATAGACCTATAAGCTTAATCAGCCTTATATGCAAGGCCATGGAGAGAATCATTATGGACCTTATCAAAAAAGACATAGGTGACCTTCAAACTCTTGACCTGACCCAATTTGGCTTTGTTAAGGGTAGATCATGCTTATTAAACCTAGTGGGTTTATTTGAGAATGTCATCAAAGCCCTGGATGAAGGTAAAACAGTACATGCAGCCTATCTTGACTTAGCCAAGGCTTTTGACACTCTCAATTCATGTAAAATATAGCTCCTCAATTACCCTATTTAAGCAAAACTTAGACAACTGGATAGGAGACCATAAATTTACTCTGGGGGTATCACCTATATCCCTTTTGGATAAGGGCAGTTGGTGCTGATTATAGGCTGATGCTGCAAATATAGTCCATACAACTGGGTCAGTAATGGAACAAGGGTATAACATGGCTAGGCTTAAAAAGGCCCTAGGGCCAATAGCCTAGTAACCTCCTATGAACCTATGAACCTATATATAAAAATGTTAAAAAAGTTATGAATTACAAAGGATCAAAACAAAAATATGCATGATCGAAGACATAATCCTAGTGCATGAAAAGAAACAAACAAAAAATAAATCATTGTTTTTTTGCAGGGGTGCATGTCCCCTTAGGCACACTTCACCACATGCCTCTTAATGATACCAACTTCAAGACTGCACAGTACCACAGAAAGCACATAATCCCCAGTCCTGGTATTACAGCAATCTTGCACCAGTGTCTTTCAGCTCACCTGTCAATGAAACTGTACAGGCAGGAAAAATGCTAACCAAAGAAATGGTCATAGGTTCATAGGTTCATAGGTGTGTACTAGGCTAATGGCCCTGTAGCCTTTACAATCCTAGCCCATAGAAGTGACCTGGCATCATCCTGGTTGACGTTAGTTCCGAGTGCCTCTATCAAGTAGAGCCACTTGAATGATCCACAGAGTGAACTTTCTATTTCCCATCCACTCACCAAGATTTCTCTTGAAGAGGGCCAGTGAGGTGCTCTGCTTGACATGTATGGGAAGTCTATTCTAGAGCAATGGCAGTCTCTGTGTTATGAATCTGTCCCTCCAGCATGTTCTACTGATTGTGGTAATGAGGTTGAGGGCTGTGGAGTGTGTGGTGCAAAGGGATTGGGATTTCTTTAGCTGTAGCATTTCTAATAGAGCTGGGTCAGACATGGCTTTGCAAGTCAAGCAGAGCTCACCTCTTAGTAGATGATATGAGACAGAGAATAGCTGAAGATTTTTGAGTCTATCCATGTTAGAACATGTGTTTAAGCCCTAGGATCCTCTTTGTGAGGTACTTTTATGGCCTTTCCAGCTGTTGCATGTGTCTAGTGAAGTACATGCCAAATGGGGCATTATACTCAATGATTGGCCTAATGAGGGAAGAGTAGAGAGAGATGATGATCTATTTCTTCCTGGGTACAAAACCCTTGGTAATGAGATGTGCCACATAGTAGGACTTTCTGACCACAGTGGCAACGTGGTGGTCGAAGGAGAGGCTTCTGTCAACCTGTGTCCCCAGATCTCTTAGTTTATTAATGGCAGGGGACCACCAGATTGGCTTCCTTTTTTTGGAGGAGAGCATCTTGGTTCTGTTGGGTATTTCTAGTTCCATGCATTCATGTACATGTTCTTACAGTGCATTGGTGTATGATTTGTCCGTCATGCATCTATTTTCCACTGACATGGGTGCAATGAAGTTAGCCACCTCTGTTTTTAGGAGCCCAAAGTCAGCTTTGTAGAAGTTTTTCATGGTGGTTACCTTTGCAGGAGGTGTGGGTTAGATGTGAATTTCCATGGTGATTAGTTTGTGGTCAGATCTAACCAGGGAGAAATTGACTATTGGTGTAGAGCAACGATTGCCCATGTTAGTAATAACCAGATCAAGGATGTTGCTTCCTCTAGTGGGGCTAAGAGTGAGCTGCCACAAGGCATTGGAAATGATGAATTCCAGGAAGCATTGGGCCAGTGTATTGGTGCATGAGTAGTTTTCCCAGTTGATGGAGAGGTAGTTAAAGCTACCTAGTATGAGACTGTTTAGTTGAACCCTAATAGTTTCCAGAGTGCTAAGAAACATGGAGTGAGAGGCTTGAGACATGGTTGGGGACACATAGCAGGCTACGGCCTGACTTGCCGTCTTACCCAATGTTTGTTGTACCTGAAGTATCTCAGATGCATTATGCTGGGCTACTAGTCTGGAGGTGCACATATCCTTTATGAATATGGAAACACCGCCACCTTTGGAGCTTCGATCCATGTTCTGGGGTCAAAAGGTGTTTAATGAGTTATGGCCTGGTAGCACAGGGGTGCTTTCTGCTGCTTTAAACCAAGTCTCCGTTACAGCACAAATGTTGATGTGCTCCATTTTGAGGAGTGCTTTGAGCAAGTGCGTCTTGAGATTTAGACTTCTAGCATTTTGTAGCATGACCCTCAGATTGCATTTATTTTTAGCTGTTATGGTGGTAATTTGGTCTTTGGAACATCACCTAAAAATGCATTATAGGGGTGGCAAGAGCCTTAGCCAGTATCTGAAAACCCAGGTGTGACAGATGCAGGCCATCTCTGGCAAAGCAACGAGGTCTCACAATCATGTCATCCCAAACAGACAGATACTGGATCCCCTTAGAATGACACCAGAAACTTAGCCAATTGTTGAAGTTAATCATTTTCTGCTTGTACTGTTGTATCATTCTGGGTGACAGTAGGATGCTGCTCAGGGCAAGGATCATACCTGCCTGGGCCACATAATCTGAAAGCTCCTCCGTGTCTCTTTTCATGTAGTCCAGGGAGGTGCATCTCAGGTCATTCACACCCACATGGACAGTGACAGAGTCATACTTGTACTTGTTGTGGAGTGACCTGAGTGCATGTGTTATGTGTTGGATTCTGGCACCTGATAGACAGCTTGACTGTTACCTTCTCCTTATTCAACCTAGTGTGTGGGACATCAGTGTACCTCACTATCGAGTCACCTATGATTAGTGTATTGGGCAAGTTGTTTTGCCTTAGGGGCTTAGGTTGAGGGACATACTGTGTAAGTTAGCTATGTGTCTTGTGGTCTGTGTTGTGTTGTGGTCAATCTAAATTACTGAATCTACATGTGTGTGTAAATATATATATATATATATATATATATATATATATATATATATATATCATACATTTTATAAAGTACCACGTTCTCATTTTGGGATATTTTCAACTCTGTACTAAGCATATAATAGGCTCTTCAGTATCAAGATTAACTCTTGGAATCTTTCTTTTATGGCCCTCCAGAGTAAATTATTTGACATGATTGCTTTTTCTATAAATCTGAGTTTCCTTCAAACAAATGTTGAGAAGTTTTGCAGTGTTAAATGTTGACTAACAATCTCAGTTGATAATCTCCATAAAACCTTCATGTATTTGCCTTAAGCAAATGTCTGCAACATCTCCTATAAAGATTTCCATTTTCTTAAAAACAGCAAAGACTTTTGTTTTGGCTGATTAACCAGGTGCTTCAGATACATACTGGGAACTATTTGTCATATTTTATTCCCACTACCTGCCAGTCATTGCACCACCCAAAAATGATCTGTAAGTTCCATCTGCTTTGGAGGAAGTGCCAGTCACAAGTTATCACCCAGGCAATCCAGGTTCGGGAATTGGGCAAAAGATTTTCCTCCATTGGCTTTTTAAAGGAACAGATATGAAAGTATGAAAAGTGTGCATTGTTCACATATTAATGCACTTCTATGAGCAGCGTGAGGCATGAGCCAGAAAGACATGTGCATTACGTGTTCTGTGAATTCACACCAGAGAGAGAGAGAGAGAGAGAGAGACGTCTTGCATTAGAAAATGGGTAACTGTAGTTTCATATAATACAGTTTAAGTTAAACAATTTATGTGGCAGAATCATTTAATTGGTATGATGTGTTGATGTAAAATATTTCTTCTAGCAATTTTAATGAATTTCAGTCAATTTTATGCCTTTCAGACAGTCAAAACACATTTTTCATGTTAAACATGAATGCTGCAACATTCCTGAAATTGTCTAAAGACCTGGTTATTTTATAGGACTTACAAAAATATGCAAAAGTTGCTAAAGGTTCTAACATGAATAAGTCAGATATCTGAGGCATACATTGTCATCAAAATGGCTATAACTGTTGCATAGAAGTACGGGGTCTGAATGTGAATGAAAATAACTCACCCTTTTGTCATTTGCTCATTTGAAACAATCATTAGTCTAGCTTTGCAGGACTGTGTGCCATTATCTGAAGAAAGTTGGAATATTTTTCTGTTAATACCATTTGTTTATTTGAAGCAAACTTGAGACACATTATTGGGATAATATTTTAACACAATCAGATATCTAAGGCATATTCAGTAAACACTGCGGGTGTGACTGAGGGTCTCTGTGGTTGAAGTAACTTACTTTGTAGATTGCTCATTTTAAGCAGTCATTAATCTAGCTTTGCAGAGATAGTGTATATCAGTAGTGGTTTCATATAAAGCAAACTTGAAATACATTACTGGGACATTTTTATCATAATCAGACACCTAATGTGTTCACAAGCAACAAGTTAGCTATAACTTATGTGTGGGAATAGGGGTTATCTGTGGAAAAAGTCAACTCATCTGACCCTGTTGTCATCTACTCATTTTAAATATTCATTATTCTGTCTTTGAATAAAAAGTTAGTATGTTATTGTGTGAAGTAGGATATAATTCTTTACTGTGGCTACCATTTTTTATGTAAAAACAAACTTAAAATGCATTACTGTGATCATTATTATTATTTATATGTTTACTGCAATTAGGCTTCTGATGTGCACTGTGAATAATGTTGCTATAATTGCTGGGTATGGGGACTGTCTGTGGATAAAAATGAATGACCCTCCTCTCATGATCAAGCTAAACAATCGTTAGTCAAGGATGCTGCACTAATGTGCATTTGTGTAAAGCAAAATGGATTATTTTGCTTGGGCTGTTAGGCATACATAGTCAATAAAGTGGTTGTAATTGATTTATAGGGACATTGGTGGATTATAATTACAGCCCCAAGTGGTCTTTTATGGTTGAAGTTTTTAACTTCATTGGCAAAACCTGGAATTAGTTGCCAAACTATATAACCCTACAATCCTCCAAAAGTCTCTTAAAAAAAACCTCAAACAGTATCTCAAAGTGAATTGGCTATGCCCTTGTACCAACCCTGATTAAGTTATAAACTGAAAGCATATTCTGTAATTATCTTAACTTGTAACTAAGTCACCAAGCTCTGCTTCCAATCAGATGTCTCTTACTTTTAAATGTGGCTGTCCATGAGAATTGTGAGTCCCTACTAGGGAACACTACTAAGCCACTGTATATAATCACTTTGTTTTTATAATTGTTTGCTAACTTCTGTGTAATCTATGTAAGTTATTCTATGTAGAGCTTTTCTCCCTGGGCCTCCGCTGAAAATGGACATGTATCCAGTCGGACTATCGCGGTAAACAAATGTAAAATAAAATAAAATAAATACATTTTATTAAACTATTAATTTTATTATGATTTGTTAGTAACTTTTGTTTCACTTCTTGTGGAAAACTATTACTACTAATCAGGTTTAAAACAAATAACTAAATTATGCTTTATTAAATAATAGATATAATTTAAAACAAGTGTGTAGTTAAATATGGTCAATCAGGAATGCAAATCCAAAAAAGTGCACATATAAATGCATTATCACAAAAAAAAAATCAAGTGTTTGGGGGTACCATGGTTTAAAACTTGCACAGGACCATGATAGACATAATCTACCACTGTCCCACATGTTTATTTTATAGTACTCCATGAAAAACTATGATTTTTGTTGTGCCACTCCAACATAAATAGTCATTTTGTGGAGATTTTTGCAGTTATCTTTCATGACAGAATGTTGCAAGAACCTTGCAAATAATTATAAAGAAGGGTCCCATACATGACATGTTAAGAAAAGTAATGTGTCAATCATTTCAAAATAGTTTGGTACAAATAAATGTTTTCCTGTTTTCTGGAAAGACTGTAAGTACAGCACACTGGGTTAAGACTATAAGCTTCTAACAAGTTTTATCTTTTGAGTTTGCTTCCCTTATTTTCCACTTACAGTGCCAGTCTGAGGAAGTCAGCTAACTAAGCATCACTTCTCAGATGAACCCTAAAACAGCCTTGTACTGTTTATGTGGTTCATATTTCTTATGCTTAAATGCAGGCTGAGCAATTTAAAAATTAACAGTAATTTTGCACTAATTTTCAGAAACATGCAACTTGGGGATGTAAAGTCATTGATTTTCCATAGGGAAGAAAAGCATGTTGAAGGTATTTAGGTGAATTGGCATTCTGGGTAATGCCACGTTAGCACTCCACACACACACACAAACACACACACACACACACACACACACACACACACACACACACACACACACACACACACAATAACAGAGTTGTGGACCAAGAAAAGCTTTCTTCCAGAGCAGTTACCCTTCCCTGATTATGGCTTTAATGGAATGTCTGTCATGATGGAACACAACTGGCAAGAATCTTGCTGTTTCTACATTATATACGCACTAAATAAAAAAACATTTTCAGCAGACTAGGGTACAGTTATATAACTGCCAGGGGAAACAAAAGATCTGTCCTTTAAGAAAAGGCAAAGCCTGGAGAATTTTTTCATTGCCAATAAATAAATAGTTGTAAATAAAATTATAACATAAACTCTATTGCACAGAGTATGGTCTCATCTTATTCAGATAATCTGGAATTAATTAGTGTGATCTGGCTCCAGGACGAGACAGCAAAGGAGAGTATGAGTGAGTTTGTGCGCTTTAGCGCGATTTAGCGTGGAGCTGCTACCGTTGCACACTAGGGCAGCGCGGTTAAGCAGATTTAAACTATTAGGGCTACCTAAAGTCCACTCTTCAAATTTTCCCTTAAAACTACCTTCCTCAAAGTATAATACTGTTCTATTTAGTGTATCCTACAACTATAAATTATCTCTACTTGACTCCCAAGTAGACTATTCTCCATCTATATAGCTAAGCACTTGCTCCTACAGTACTTATCACCTCGATACAGCACTCTTGTTATAGAAAGTACCCCAAAAAAGCAAACCCCATTTCTCGGTCACCCACATCCCCAGAACCTTTTTAAAGTTTTTCTGTCTATTCCTTCTAGCATGTCGAGGGATCAGTTGCTAATGTCCTCTCCTGCTCAGCTGGTGAACCTGGGAATATTGAGGCAATGTTACAATTGCCTCATGTACACAGACAACCCTCCTCCTCCTCCCACAAAACACAAATACATGCGAGAGATGCAACTATACGGCTAAACTGGAGGCTGAGCTCTCTCAACATAGGACTGGCAAGACCAGACAGGAGGAGAAGGTAACCACACACACTATAGACCCAGTCTCACATAATACCATCGCAACCTCAAATCATACACATAAACACACAAAGACATACTGAGGCTCTGATCAAAAATCTACCAAAACAGCAGAGGCCACCAAAGCAAACACCCAAACAACTACCACCTCAAAACACAACACCTGCAACACATAGACCACACAGTCAGAGTGTCAAGCAGTCACAGCCCTTAAGGCCAAACACAATGCCAGACACACTAGTCATTGGTGACTCCATAGTCAGACACACTGACGTCCCGCTCACCAGACTGAGTAAGGAGAAGGTCACAGTAAGCTGCCTGTCGGGTGCTAGAATCCACCACATAACGCATGCACTCAGGTCTCTCAACAGCAGGTACAAGTACGATTCAATCATTGTCCACGCTGGTGTTAACGACCTGAGATGTACCTCCTTGGACTACATGAAAAGAGACATAGAGGAGCTCTCTGATTATGTAGCCCAAGCAGGTATGACCCTGACCTTGAGAAGTATCCTACCTTCACCAAGAATGATGCCACAATACAGAGATAAGATGATCAGCTTTAACAATTGGCTTAAACTCTGGTGTCATTCAAAGGGGATCCAATGTCTGTCTGCCTGGGATGACATGCCGGACAAGCCACGCTGCTTCGCAAGGGACGGCTTGCACTTGTCACCCATGGGATTCCGGGTTTTGGCAAAGGCTCTTGCCACCCCCATAGTGCCTTTTTTAGGCAAGGCTCAAATTCTAAACCTACCACCCTAGAACAAAACAAAGAAAAAAAACTAAGGGTAATGCTGCTCAACGCCAGAAGTCTCAACCTCAAGATGCACGCACTCGAGGCCCTTCTCAGTATGGAGAACATCGATGTCTGTGCTGTGACAGAGACCTGGTTCAAGGCTCCAGAGAGCACCCCAGCACTATCAGGTTTTACCTCATATCATGCGTTCCGGCCCCAAAGCCCGGACAATACCAAGAAAGGAGGAGGGGTATCCATATTCATCAAGGACACCCACACCTCAAGATTGGTGGCATCGCACGATGCATCGGAAACCATCCAGGTGCAATTAACCATAGGCAAGACTGCTCTGCAATTTGTAGCATGTTACAGGCCACCCTCGCAAACTCAGGAACCTCATATGGCCTTCCTGAAAACACTGGAGGGGATAAATGTAGCTCCGAACACCATCATATTAGGTGACTTCAACTACCCTAATATAGACTGGGAACACTACTCAAGCCCAAACACTCTAGCCCAAAAGTTCCTGGAATTCATAAACTCAAATGCCATGGAACAACTAGTCACCATCCCCACAAGAGGAGAGAACATACTTGATCTCATCATCACGAACATGGGAGCACAATGTTCAACGCCAGAAGTATACCCCTCACTGGTGAGATCTGATCACAAACTAATCTCGCTGGAGGTCCTCATCCCCCCACCGAAATGAAAAGACCACAGTAAAGAACTTCTCGAGCCGACTTCACACTTCTAAAGACTAGTGTGGTCTCCTTTAAGGCCCCTGAGCCGGCGGTTAACATTACTCAAACCGCTGAATCACTTACAAATGCCTTCTACCAGCACCTGCAGGGCTGCATGGATCAGGCAATCCCAAGCAAAACAAAGACTCTTTGTACCAAAGGCAAGCGTCCAGTCTGGTGGACCCCAGCCATAAACAAACTCTACAACAAGAGGAGAAAGCTACTACAAGATAGAGCAAAATCCTTAAAAGGTGAGACACCGCTGATCACTATAAGTAAAAAGCTGAGAGCTTTCATAAAATCATCCAAAGCTAATTTTGAGAAAAAAATAGCTAAGGACTCTAAAGACAACCATAAGGCATTCTTTAGCTATGTCAGAAACCTAGGAGGAAACTCCCAGATATGCTCAGAATTAGTTCAAAATGATGTGAAGATTACTGATCCTACAGACATTGCCAACATACTGGCTGACAGGTTCAGTGCAAACTTCTCCCCCCCTCCCCCCCTAAAGGAGAGATATCTATACCAAATGATTGTAGCCCTCCAAACATCTCTAACACCCAGGTGAGAACTGCTCACTCCAAGGCAAAGAACACAGCATCCATGGGACCTGATGGTGTCCCCGGCTGTGTGCTCCATGAACTCAATGAGGAGTTAAACCCACAGTTAGGACAGCTGTTTAATCTTAGTCTCGCCTCCGGATACGTACCCAGGGAGTGGCGCACAGCAACTGTGGTCCCACTCCACAAAGGCAGCGCCTCCACCGACCCTGGAAATTACCGTCCCATTAGCTTGACAAGCCTTATCTGCAAAGCCATGGAGAGGATCATAATGGATCTCATAAATAAAGACATAGGGAATTTGCAGACTTTGGATCCAACCCAGTTTGGCTTTGTCAAAGGGAGATCATGCTTTTTAAACATGGTCGACTTTTTCGAAACAGTCACCAAGGCCATTGATGAGGGAAAGGCAGTCCATACAGCCTACCTAGACCTGGCGAAGGCTTTCGATACAATACCCCACTCGGGTATCATTGAAAAACTCATCAACTTAAATGTAAACCCATACATTACAAGATGGGTTGCAAACTGGCTGAGCGACAGAACCCACAGGGTCAGAGTTGCTGGCGCCATGTCAGACTCAAAGCCTGTCACAAGTGGTGTCCCACAGGGCTCAGTCCTGGGCCCACTCTTGTTTGGCATCTACTTTTCTGAAGTACAAGCAAACACAGGAGGGTTATGGCTGACAAAGTTTGCAGATGACTGCAAACTGTTGAAAACACATCCGACACAGATATCCTTCAGAAGGGTCTCACAGAAACGGATAACTGGTGCCAGAGCCATGGCCTTAAGTTAAATGCCAAGAAATGCATAGTCATACCCTTCGGGAAAAATAAGGTTACCTAGCTACCATATAGGTGGCAATCCCTGAATACAGAAGAAGTTATTAGGGACCTGGGAACCCAGGTTGACAGTAGCCTTTCATTCGACACTCATATTGCTAAAGTAGTTAGGAAGATCTTCTACATTGCCCACCTTATCATGAAGGGATTCACATCCAGATCAAGGGAAGTCATAGTCTCCCTATACTCATCACTCATCAGACCAATGATCGAGTACAATGCCCCATTCGGAATGTATCTGACCCGACACTTGCAGCAGCTGGAGAGGCCACAAAAGTTCCTCACCAAAAGGATAAAGGGTCTCAAAATCTGTCTTATGCTGCCCGACTGAAAGAACTCCAGTTATATTCCGTTGCACCGCTTGCTCAGAGGTGACCTATGCCTGACATACAAGGCCATGTCAAACCCAGATTTGATGAACATGCTTCATCTCAAAAAATCTAGATCCCTCAGAGCCACAAGGGCAGGAGACTTAAACCTCGACACGGTTATTAATAGGACGTGCTGGAGGGATAGATTCATCACCCAAAGACTCCCTATGCTGTGGAACAAAATCCCGGTTTATGTGAGGCAGAGCACCTCGCTGGCCTTGTTCAATAGGAATCTTGACCAATGGATGGGAGATCACAGATACACCCCAGGGGTTACCTCAGTGTCACTGCTCGACAGAGGCACAGCTAAATAATGGGCATAGTTTCTCCAAACTAAAGGGGTGGCATAAGCCACAAAACTATGGGCTAGGCTTATAAATGCCCTCGGGCAGATAGCCTAGTATGAACCTATGAACCTATGAGTGCAGGAGGAGCCAACAAAGGAGGGTAGGAGTGAGTGTTGGACATTAGTTTGTCCATTCTGAGAAAGGGCAGCAGTTAAACATGCAGATATCCTAACACCATTGGAAGCTGGATGCCATAGTAGCGATGTGGCTGAGCCAAGGACGTACATACCAACTGTGCTATAAACCATAGGCAGCATGCGCATGCATCAGAGGGCACTGATCCATGCCAGTATTTTAGCTTTTCATGACTGTTAAATGGATAAGGGAATGAGAGCATGTATTAATACTCTTCTGTAGCTGTCCTGGGCATAGTATTTGTGAGCCTTCTCCCTGCTGAGGTCTCCCCATGGACTTAGAAAACCTATGCAGTATGACACCATGAGATACATTGGCAGGGGAAGCTGAACTTCTACCTCATAGAACCTATCAGGGGGGTCAAGGTTCAAACAGATAATGAAGCAGTGGAGTATGTGTGAAGGATACCTAGTCAAAGGGCAATAAAAGATGTACAGATTATTTTAATCTACTTGCATAAAAGGAGATTAGGATAACCATAGAAGTGTTCTTTTATTTATTTATTGTCTTCAGTTTTAGTTTTCGGGCTCAATTCAAGTTTTTTCACTAAGAGTAAAGGCACAAACCACATTTGTGATGGAGAAGCATAGCTCTCAACCTCTTATCACAAAAAATCTGGACAGAGCCAAAACTAATTGGTGGACAAAGCTCCAAAAATAGGGACAAATTTTAAATATTGTTGTTATAAACTTAGAAAATTCCTCAATTAAAATGTCTTGTATTACAATGCATTTTCTGAATGATATAATGCCTGAAACTCAAATGCCCATCATTATTTAATGAATTCAGCTCTTACTGATTTGTCACAGAAATTCAGAAAACCAGAAATTTATGAGGAACAGACCAAAAATATGAGGCAAAAATCTGGACAGTTGAGAGATATTTGGAGAAGATCTTCTGAATCTGACAAATTACTGATTTATGATGTAATCAATATTTGGTAGAGACATGTTTTTTTCTAGTGCTATGTTAAAATTGGATACAGAGGTAAACAGTAAGATAAGCAGACAGCTTTCTTGCAAATTTTATAACTCAGACATATTGAGTATAGCTTTGCAAAATTTTGCTTAATTCTGAGAAACCTCTATAATGTTTTCCTGTAACATGGCTTTAATCTCACAGGCTTAAGTCCCTCTGATGTTAAAATATGGCACATGTATCTCAGACTTGTTACTCTTATTTAATTTGAGATTATACCATTTTACTCAGGCTAGCATCTGTATCAGGGCACTGTCTTGCTTTCTTCTGTCTGATCTCACACTAGCAGATCTTCTGTTATGTGTACAGCATTATCCATATACTTAATAATCTGTACAACTCAGAATATTTATAGCTCTGGTGATGCACCAAGTTGAGTCTAAAGAATTGGTGGCTTCATAATCATATACTGAATATACAGTGTCTCCAGCTTTCTTCATCTAACTTTATCTGCCAGAAACACCGTCTCCAACTAATAATGCAATTAACTTAGAATATAGCATTGCTGTGACCACTTCTCCAAAGTTAAACAAACAAACAAAAATGGTTACAGTCTCTTCTTATTACTTTATTCAAATCTATTGTATCAATGCAATTGTGAGTCTTGCCTTTCTTAGTAAAGGGAACCATATACTTCTCCCATTTTTCTAGCTGTAATTGCTTTTTACTGACATCTGATGTGCTCATTGACTTTACTTATTACTCTCTTCGACTCATGAGACCTACTGGAACTTTACTAGAAACACAGATTGCAGACAAAGCATTAGCTTTTATTTGTATATGCATTATTCTCCTAACAAACTCCCAAGCCTGTAAATAAGCCCACGTAGTCACAATGAATTTCATTGCTAAGGCTCTGAACAATTCAAGATGTGGCCACAGCTGTGTGACTAATGGTTGTATTCATATACTGTTTCCAAAGGGTGAAAATGCTTTATCACACCTAGCTTTTCTTAAGCCATGTGGTCCAAAATAAAATAACAATTAACTTTACTGGCACAGCTTGAAACAAAATGTTGAACTTTTTTATTTTTATATTAATGTTACAATACCAAGTGACATCACCTGGTGTTCAGTATGATGGTATGGGCTGTCATCAATTTGTGATTGCTACTACTGCCACCCATTTTGGCAGGAGCAGAGTTCTTAGTCCTTTGATTTGAATCACTGACCCAATAACTACAGAAAAAAACAACAAACAAAGAAGTAAAATAAAATATATATAAACATGAATAAATTACTATATTATAAATAAACGAGGCTTGGTCCTAAAAGTGTGCAGCAAATATGCAATGTTGCCTTGGGTTATGGCCCGCATTGATCACACCTAAATAAGGCTCAGACTAAAAGCAACAATTCAAGGTTAGCATTATCATGAGCAGTGGCTTCTCAGGTTTTTCTTTGCCTCATTATAGTCTCAGTGTGCTTACTGTATGCAAGCTCACACACACACACACACACACACACACACACACACACACACACACACACACACACACACAAACACACACACACACACATGCACAATCACACACTTAATAACACAATCATTTCCTGGAGAGGTTAGTACAATGCTATAAATCTTTCCAGTTTCAAAAAGCAGTTGGCTTTTAAAAAATACTGAATGTTTTACCTTTTCCTAACTAATCTATGGTTGAAATGAGTTATTTGGCTTTATGTGCCACTATCTAAACAGTAAAAATATAGAGTATAAAAGCAAAATAGAAACATATTAATTCTGCAAAAAAGAGTAAGATCATTGAGGCAAAAATATCCAAGACATACAGAGACTTCAAAATGGATCTTCTTTGGTTGGGTAAATGCCTGCCTAACCAAACATTCCAGTTATAGGTGACTCCATTGTAAGACATACAAATATAACTCTTACCAGGCTGAGCAAGGAAAGGATGATGGTTAATTGCTTTACTGGTGCCAGGATCCAAAAAATACACACACACACACACACACACACACACACACACACACACACACACACACACACACACACACACACACACACACACACACACACACACACACACACACACACACACACTCAGGCCCATGAACAAAATGTATCAGTGTAACTCTTTCATGGTACATGTGGGTATCAATGACTTGAGATGTAAATTCCTGAGTTATTTGAAGAGAGACATGATGGGGTTCTCATACTCGGTGCCCCAGGCAGGTATATGCCTAGCACTGAGCAGTATTCCACCTTCTTCAAGGGTGATGCCACAAAACAAGCGAAACATAACTGACTTCAATAATTGGCTAAGTTTTTTGATGTCATTCAAATTGGTCTGATATTTGTAAGCCTGGGAGAGTATGATTGACAGACCACTCTGCTTTGCCAGGGAAGGATGTGATTAAAAAATGTATCCAGCCAGAGGAATTTGGCAAACTTTTTGTAATCAATTCACTGTCTCACTAGTCAGGATGAAAGTAAACTATGGACTCTGAACATCTTATATAGGCAAGGTGTTTTCATATCTCTCCTTTTAATTGCTTTTTATCTTGAACCAATATCAGGGGAAATACTAAGGTCAGAGAATAAATGGTATAAAAGTCATGCCTGGCCAGAAGAAAAGTTAAAATGTTTCGTGTGCAGACAATTTATCTAAGTATTTGTCTGATCTAGAATCTGATTTACTTAAGACTTCTTTAAGTGCTGGAGATTTATGATACATTTTCAGGTTACAGATTAATGCATAATACAGTTATGATAAATGTACCTTCCTATGAGATCCTGAGGTGAGTAAGTATATGGGTTTCATGCATGTTTGAAATATATAGATGTTACTTTCCTAAACCCAATAAGTAAATATAAAATATTGTGCTAAGTGGAAGCACTTGCTCACTTGCTCTTTCAATTAGGTCTCCATAATGATGTGCCTCAGATGCTTAATTGTCCTTCAACATTATACAGTTTCTAGGCAAGTTCAGTTTCTGAAGAACTTTTTATGGGGGTGATGAGTATGCCAATTTAGATCTGACTTGAAGGTGAAAAGGAGCCAGCATTCAAAATGTCAAGATAACACTTCCTCAGGATATGATAAAAGAACCTTGGACTCTGCAACATCATTCTTTACTGAACAGTGATAAGTTATTTCACTGGTGTTGGTCAGAGGAAAAGGATGAGAAACTGTATTTGTTTTGCTCCAGATAATGAGACCTGTGGACTCAGTAGTCCACAATTACTGCAGTTCATTGCAATCTTTACTAGTCTACGGCCACCTTAGGGATCTTGATGTGGAGTTATGAGCCTGAGTTGCAGAACGAATAATAGAGTAATGGAGGATGTAGAATACATAAGGTACAGGTAGAAAATAGTTGCCTTGGGAGCAACTCCAGACCCAGTGCCACATGGCAAAGTGGGGCGTTTTCTTTTATGGGTATGTGAAAGTCCAGTTTAAGGAAATACAAAAACAGAGAACATGACATGGAAAAGCTGCCTTTCGACACATCTGTGATGGAGGGGAAATGAAAGCTCCTGTTTAAAGACAACAGTTAGCCAATCATGCAGGCAGATTATCAGCAGTAGCCATGATATTTCCTTGGTTGTAATGAAGTGCTAGGAAAACCTACTTAATATTAAAATATTGGAAAAGGAATGGAGGGCATTGTTTTATCCTCAAAATATGCCGCGTAGTACAATATAAATACAGTGGATATAAAAAGTGTACACACCCCTGTTAAAATGGCAGGTTTTTGTGATATAAAAAATTAGACCACAATAAATCATTTCAAAACTTTTCCCACCTTTAATGTGACCTATAACCTGTACAATTCAATTGAAAAAAAAAATCTGTTAGGAGAAACATATAAAAAAAATAAAAAAACATACAATAAGCTGGTTACATAAGTGTGAACACCCTTGCACTAATACTTTGTTGAAGCACCTTCTGATTTAATTACAGCATTCAGTCTTCTTGGGTACACACTGCCATCAATTAAAGAAACTCTGATTAACCGCAAATAAAGTTCAGCTGTCCTAGTAGGATTTTCCTGACATTTACTCAGTTGCCTGCTACAGCAAAAGCTATGGTTTGCAGAGAGCTTACAAAGCATAAGAGGGATCTCAGTGTTGAAAGGTATCAGTCAGGAGAAGGGTACAAAAAAATTTCCACAGCATTGGATATATCATGGAACACAGTGAAGACAGCCATCAAAAAGTGGAGAAAATATGGGACAACGGTGGTGTTGCAAAGAATTGGACATCCCTCCAAAATTGATGAAAAGACAAGATGAAAACTGGTAAGGGAGGCTGCCAAGAGACCTACAGCAACTGGAATTTCTGGCAAGTACTGGCTGTGTACTACATGTGACAACAGTCTCCTATATTCTCCATATGTCTGAACTACGGGGTAGGGTTGGAAGACAAAAGCCTTTTCTTATACAGCAAAACATCCAGGCCCAGTTAAAATTTGCAAAACAATAGCTCAAGTCTCCCAAAAGCATGTGGGAAAATGTGTTATGGTCTGATGAGACCAAGGTTGAACTTTTCGGCCACAATTCCAAAAGGTATGTTTGGCACAAAAACAATACTTTACATCACCAAAAGAATGCCATCCCCACGGTGAAGCATGGTGGTGGCAGTATCATGCTTTGGTATTGTTTTTTTTCAGATGGAACTGGGGCTTTAGTCAAGGTGGGGGGAATTATGAACAGTTCCAAAAAACAGTCACTTTTAGCTCAAAGCCTTCAGGCATCTGCTAGAAAGCTGAAGAGGAAGAGGAATTTCACCTTTCAGCATGACAGTGACCCCAAGCATACATCCAAATCAACAAAAGAATGGCTTCACCAGAAGAAAATTAATGTTTTGGAATGGCCCAGCCAGAACCCAGACCTAAATCCAATAGAAAATCTGTGTGGTGACCTGAAGAGAGCTGTGCACAAGAGATGCCCTTGCAATCTGACAGATTTGGAGTGCTTTTACATGAAAGAGTGGGCAAAGGCAAATATTGCCATGTCAAGATGTGCCATGCTGATAGACTCCTACCCAAGAAGACTGAATGCTATAATTAAATCAAAAGGTGCTTCAACAAAGTATTAGTTTAAGGTTGTGCACACTTATGTAACTAGCTTATTGTATGTTTTTAATTTTTTGTATTTTTGTCCTAACAGATTTGTTTATTTTTTAGTTGAATTGTACAGGTTATAGGTCACATCCCTACTCTATGCTTCACCTATTCTTATCCATCTACAGAGGAACCTAATATCCAAACTAGAAACCACATATAACAAAGTAGCTAGATTTGCTGCAAATCAACCTTACAAATCCCATCACTGCCTCTCATTAAAGGCTTTACACTGGCCTGAATTTTCCAACTTACTGCCTCAATCCCATCTCCTTATAGCCCACAATATACTAAACAATCCTAAATCCTGCCCATCCCTTGCAAATTCTCTAACATGTTATACTCCTCAATGCCCACTAAGAAGTACTAATCAATACTTTCTTGAAGTTCATAAGCCAGACAAAACCTTTGGGAAAATACTCCATTGTCACTCAGTTGAAAAAAATTGGAACACACTCCCTTTAGCCCTTAGACTACTTAAAGACAAAAATGCCTTGAAGAAACAGCTTAAATCTTTTTTCCTATCAAATTGGATCTGTTCATGCTCTAAACTAATACCCAAGAAACATTCAGGGATAACCTAACTTAACTGTATCACTTCTAGCTCTCTCTCTTACTACTACCTACACATTTTTTTCCATCATATTCCATACTAGTTAGCTCATGTTACATTCAATTCCCATAATCCCATATTAGTGTTCTTTAATTTATTTATTAACTTCCAAAGTTCACACAACTTTATCTGTATATTTACTTACTTCAGGCCTAGAACCTGGGTTCAGCAATGTATTGACCTTAGTCTTACCATATTTCTGCTTACTTGCTTGCCATACTACGTGTAAATTTCCATATATGTATTGTATTGTATTTCTATCCATTCTATATATTCTTTTATTGCATGTTATGTAATTACTCAGAAGTATGTATACTTAAAATGTGATCTGTGTTTATCTTTGTTCTTACTATTTGTTTACTTAAACTTTTTTTTGGGAGCTTTTCTCCTCGGGTCTCTGCTGAAAAAGGGCTTCTAAAAACCCAGACAGACTAACGCTGTTAATGGTCTAATTTTTTTTATATCACAAAAACCTGGCATTTTAACAAGGGTGTGCACACTTTTTATATCTACTGTGTGTGTGTGTGTGTGTGTGTGTGTGTGTGTGTGTGTGTGTGTGTGTGTGTGTGTGTGTATATATATATATATATATATATATATATATATATATATATATATATATATATATTTTTTTTTTTTTATATCACAAAAACCTGTCATTTTAACAAGGGTGTGCACACTTTTTATATCTACTGTGTGCGTGTGTGTGTGTGTGTGTGTGTGTGTGTGTGTGTGTGTGTATATGTGTGTGTGTGTGTGTGTGTGTGTGTGTGTGTGTGTGTGTGTGTATATATATATATATATATATATATATATATATATATATATATATATATATATATATAGGTCTACCTGAAAACGCCGAAATTGGAGATCACCGACAATGAGAACACCAACACCGGAAGATCGACAATGGAGAAGACCGACAGTTGAGAATCCCGATGCTGAGAACACCGTTGTGTGGTAAGTGTGGCGATAGGAAGGGGCCGGTAGTGTGTGTGTGGGTAAGGTAAGTGTGTGATAGTGACAGATGTTAGGGTAGGATGTGGGTCAGGTAAGTGTGCGACAGTGATGGAGTTTAGGTTTAGGGGTGGGTTAAGTGAGTTAGGGTTAGGGTGCAGGTAAGGTAAGTATGCGATAGTGACGGACTTGAGGGTTAGAAGAGGATTAAGTGAGTTAGGGTTAGTGATAGTGATGGACCTTAGGGTTAGGGTTTGGGTTAAGGTTAGTGCATAGATAGTTGTGTATGAAAGGTTTAGTGTAGGTTTGCAAGATTTTTGGTGTGCTTGTGTTGTATGTGTTTTTCGGGAAAGTTATTTGTTTTGTTGATTGTCGGGATTTTGGTTTGTCGGGCATGTGACGTTTCATGTTTTTGACCTTTATTTTTTCGTTTTTTTCGTGTCGGTTATTTCATTGTTGGTGTTTTGGCGTGTCGGTGTTATCAGGTAGACCCTTATATAGATATATATATATATATATATATATATATATATATATATATATATATAAAACATCTGTCTGCTTGTATGCTTGTATATATATTTTTACATATGTTCTAGGCTTTAAGCATTTTATCTGGGGCTTGATGAAACTTGCTGGTATTGGTGTGAAGGGATTTAAGAATATGAAGCAATATTATTTGAGAACTTTTAGAATTTAAGGAGACTTTACAAAAAAGTTATTAATGAATTATTGTCTGGCAGGTTAGTCCTCAGATCAGTCTACTAGGATGGGGAGGGGGGTAATCATGGCTTATGCATGAGCAAGACTTATTTACTTTAATTTAATTTATTATCCAAAAAAGTAATAACTAGAGAATGGAAGTCAGGAGTCTTCCTCCCCCCAAGAGATTTGCTGAATTTGATGGCTGAAATTTACAGTTTTGAATCTAGTCTTGTTAAGCAGGAAACTCGGAATAGCCTATATCAAAACATCACAGTGAAAAATTAATGGCATATGCTTAGTTCTCTCTGTGGTATATTAAGTCACAGAAGGGAGGTATGGGAATAGTATCTAAACAGGACATTGGGAGCCAGACTTCACACACAGGAAATTCTGACTAGGACAGAGCCTATTTTCAGCAAAAGCCAGAGTAGAAGCCAGGACATTGGGAGCCAGACTTCACACACAGGAAATTCTGACTAGGACAGAGCCTATTTTCAGCATAAGCCAGGGTAGAAACTCCCCAGACGCATGTCTTTGGAATGTGGGAGGAAACTGAAGTACACCAAAAAAAACCCACATGAATGCAGGGAGGACATGCAGACTCCACACAGAAGGTGTTCCAGCTGAGAATCAAACTGACAAACCTCTTGCTGTGAAGCAACAGTGTTAGCCACTGCACCACTGCAATGCCCCAATTTCTTATATATTTATATATTTATACATCTATATATTTATAGAGGCTCTTGACAAACAGAACAGAATATGAGGACTGCCTGGATCCACATGGGTGGGGCAACAGGTACAAAGAAGGAGAGACCATTCTAGACTTGTCTGGCAAATGGCTTGTTAGTCGCTAACACATGGTTCTGAAAGAAAGACAGTCACAAGATCACATACAAGAATATCCAACATGACTGGATTTCTGAATCTCCCCCATCTTTTACAGAATTTAAAACAGGTATTACTGACCTATGTCATTTAGAAATTCTTACCATCAGATCTCGAACAACTAGGAAAACATATATGTTTAACTTGTGTGTGAGTTTACAAAATCTATTAAAAAAAGAACAAACTGTTCATGGTACTTAGATATGTTTGATTAGAAATGCTTGTGTACCAAAGTGGATGCATTTGTAAATACCTTAGTTATTTTAGTTATGTTATTTATTTGCATATATTTTACCAATTGTATGTTAAATCTCATATGATCATTTGTTAATACATGAAAATCAATAAAAGTCGTTTTAAAAAAAAAGAATATTCAACATGAAACTCAGGTAGACTTCCTCCTAGTAAAGAAAGGGCCATGGGTTAGAATAAATGATTGCAAAGTCATCCCCAGTGAAACAGTTGGCCTACAGCATAAACCACTGGTTGTCACAATCAGCTGCAAGTAGTCGTCAGAGAAGGCTCTAAGGTCAACAGAGACCAGAGTGAAGACCAGGAAGTTGACTGGAGAGAAAGCACCACAGTTCAAGGAATTACTCAGGGCTCTATCTCCCAAGAAGAGGAGGAAATAGGTAGAGCTGAAGAAGAATGGCAGCACCTCAAACCAGCATGTGTCAAGACTACAGAACAAATATGTGGCTGAGCCAGGTATGGAAATAAAGTACATAAGGAAAACTGGTGGTGGAATGCAGAAGTTCAGGAAGTTATCAAAAGAAAGAAGGACTGCAGGAAAAAGTTTGCAATAGAAAAGACTGACCAGGCTTAGAAAAAATATTGGTTGAGTAACAAAGAAGCTAAGAAAAGAGTAATTGCAAAGAATAGGACATTGGAGGCACTCTATCGGCTTCTGGAAAGTGACTCAGTAGGTGGCACAAAAAACTGTATCAGGTTGCAAGGCAAAATCAGAAAGATAAAGCTAGTCAGACACACTTCATAAGGGATGCCAGCAAGAATGTGCTCACCAGTACATCAAAGGCAGATGGAAGGAGTATTTCCAGCAGCTTTTGAATGAAGAAAACCCCACAGAAGGTGTACTGCCACAGAAACAGCCTACAATGGGAAAAAAGAGGAGCCCACCCAAGCAGCAGGCTCAGATGTGATCACTGCAGATATGATAAAGATACTGTGTAAGATAGGGCAGAAATGGCTCCTGAGGGTACTTGTGGCAGTGTAGAGAGAGAAAGGCATATCCCAGATAACTTGAGAATATGCATACTTGTGCCAGTGTACAAGAACAAATTGGACATCCACCACTGTGGGCAGTACAGAGACATAAAACTCCTGTCACATTGCATGAAGGTTCTGGAAAGGATGACTGATAAACGGATACACAGAGTAGTAGAATGTAAGATGGGAGATGAGCATTTTGGATTCAGATCAGTATGCAGCACAACTGACCTGATATTTGCAGTGAGGCAGATAGTTGAAAAGAAGCTAGAGATGAGGAAAGAGTCTAACTGGGCATTTTCTAGACTTGGAGAAAGCATATGACAATGTCCCAAGAATGCTGATTTGGGCAGTACTACAGGGGTTCAAAAGTCCAGGAAACATTGGTAGAATTAGTGCAGGCTATGTACAAGGACACAATGACTCCAGTACGAACAGTGCTCGGCCTCACAGAGTGATTCCCGGTGGGAGTGGGTTGACACCAGGGTTCAGGTCTCATCTCACTGCTGTTCATATTTGTGATAGACTGCATTAGCAAACAGGTTGGCGGGGACATAACAACAAAGCTGTTGTATGCAGGCAATGCGGCATTACAGAAAAATTCTGATCAAGAACTTCAGCAAAGGATAAGGGAATGGAATGCAAAACTGAAGGCACAACGGATAAAACTAAGCACAGATAAGACAATGGTAATGGTAGCAAATTGGGGAAATCCAAAGACGCTGAAAATTGAGACAGAAGGGAAGCTAGTGGAACAGGTAAATAGCTTCAAGTATCTGGGAGGGGTGGTTGAGGTGAAGGGAAGTCTGAATGAAGAAGTCAAAGCTAGAATCAGGGGAGCCGCAGCCAACTGGCATAGAGTCTCTGGTGTAGTCTATGACAGAAGAATGTCAAAGAAGCTGAAAAGTAAGGTGTACGTGACAATGATGCAACCATTACTACTGTATGGTACAGAAACCTGGGCAGTATAGGCAAAGCAGATAAAGAAATTAGAGGTCATGGAAGTGAAGTGCCTGAGAATAGTGATAGGATGCACACTGTGGGACAGACAAAGAAATGAGGGCATAAGAGCAGAAGCCAACTTAGCTCCAATTGCAGAAAAGATCAATGAGAACAGATTACAGTGGTTTGGACATGTGTAGAAAAGCAGAAGAGAATCTGATGAGGAAGATTTGGGACAGACAAGAAGGTAAGCGGAAGTGAGGATGTCCAGCAAAGAGATGGATGGATTGTGTGAAAGAAGATCTGTGGCAGTCAGGCATGAGTGTTGAAGAAGGCAGGAGTGAGGCATTGAATCAAGAGAGAGATGGTGACAGTTAACATGATACCCCGACCTCATGTAGAAAAAAATGGGAAAAAGGGGGCTAACGATGATGATGAGGGTAATGATTATGCATGACAGAGTAAGGGGTTAACCATGTATGTGTGTGAACTGACAACACCCTGACAATATATTCATGTGTGTAAAGCCAGAAAAGACAATTATAATTACAGAAACATAACTGTCAGTATACTCTCAGTCACACATATAATTCATATGAGCTCCAGTGCTAGTGCTATGTATATATACCCAGTGTGTATATATATATATATATATATATATATATATATATATATATATATATATATATATATATTTAATTTATATATGGGTTCCATACACTAGATCGAATTTTCACTAATTCTAAATAGTGCATGGAATGCTCACTGCAGTGAAAGTGCACTTAATTGAAAGTGCACTTACGCGAAGTTCAGTACAACGAATGGGTGCTGTACTGAACTTCCGTGCAGTACTCACGGACTTTAGGGTTAGGGCACGGGTAATGGTAAGGGGATAGCCCGTAGGGCTATCCCCTTACCATGACCCGTGCCCTAACCCTAAGGTCCATGACAACTGCAGTGCAGTGAAGGACATAGCAATGTCCTCCACTATGGTGCGATAGTCACGAACCTTAGGGTTAGGGCATGGGTTAGGGTAAGAGGATAGCTTTAGTAACTATCCCCTTACCCTAACCTGTGCCCTAACCCTAAGGTCCGTGACTATCGCACCATAGTGGAAGACATAGCTTGTTTTTTATGGCCTCCACTGTGCTATGATGTTTTCGGTGAAGTGCACTTACGCAAAAGTTCACTTTCATTAAAGTGAACTTTCGCAGAAGTGAGGCTTCCTATTACAAGTTCGAAGTAGTGAACCTTTGTTCTTGTAATAGGAATCCATATATATATATATATATATATATATATATATATATATATATATATATATATATATATATATATATATATATATATATATATATATATATATACACACACACATATATATATATATATATATATATGTATATATATATATATATATATATATATATATATATATATATATATATAAAACCTCCCCGATAAATGTCCTGCCCTCAAAAACCTAGTACAACATCACTCAGCCAAAAGGCCTCTTAGATCATCAAGCAAACTACTACTAAAAGTCACCAACAACTACAATAGCTTTGGAGACACACTATATAATAGTTCAGTGGCTAAAAAATGGAACTCTCTCCCCACTAGCATACAAAACACATTGTGCAAATCCTCCTTTAAAAACCTCATTAGGCAACATTTCATGCAAAGTTGACAGTGCAATACTGCTTCTCAGGCTAGTAAAAGCAGATAAGGTACACATATTAAATCTAGAGTACTTGATAATAGTTTTCACTCTTATGCACAAACACTGGCTAATCTACAATGTATGTACTGTACCTGTGTACTATGTATGTATTCTACCTATGTTCCAAATTTCAGATGTACACCACAAATCTATGAATTACCTTTATCTTTAAATTAATATTTTCTTGTTGGTTTTCTCCACTGTAACTGTTGATATGCTACATACCACTATAAAATTCATGTCTGCTGTAATTTGTGTGTATACTGATCATGTCTACATATCTAAATGTATCTGTAATTTTTTCTGTGTGGAGCTTTTCTCCCAGGGCCTCTGCTGAAAAAGGACCTTTTCAGGTCAGTCAGGCATCCCCGGTTAACAAATGTAAAATAAAAAAAAAAATAAAAAAAAATATATATATATATATAGAGAGAGAGAGAGAGAGAGAGATATATAGATAGATAGATACACATGCACAGACACACACACACATGCACACACACACACACACACACACACACACACACACACACACACACACACACATATATATATATATATATATATATATATATGTTATTTATAATTATTTTTATGTTTACATTGTTTTATATTTCTTAAAATTGAGTGGACAGGCAATAATAAAATTGAAAGTGTGCTAGATAGGAGCCCTGGCTCACCTGTATTGTGAACATTAACTTATACCAGTTGTCATAGGAAATGTTGGGCTACAAGAGTATTTTTTACAGTCATTACTGTACAAAGTGCTCATTTCAACTGAGGCCTTGTTTTCATACCTATACATTAGTTATACATATAGATTAAAGAGTTCAGTGCTTAACCATGGGTGTGTATGACATGAAAGTTCAAAAATACATGTGTAATTGCAGAACCATAATTGTACTGAAGCCCACAGTTACACATGTAATATATCTCTGATGTCCTGTGTGTGCTCAATGCACCTGCTATAGATAGTTAGTCCTATGTGTAAACATTTTTCCACTGTTATTTTTTTTTGTGTGGAACATTAGTAAGAAAAGTTTGGCCTTAGCTGGATTAGAACTCAGGTTCACCTGTGCTATAATTTTTAACTTACAACTGCTGCAACAGGAACAACTAGATAGCAGTTTTATATTTTCACATTCATTACTATGTATGTGTGCTGACTGTTGCACAAAGCTGCTTAGTGTGCTTGGTGTTGGCAAACCACACATATGATACAATTTATCTGTTTTGAAATTGTCTTCTGTCTACTTCCTGTCTGTGGTGTTATGGACCTGCAGGTGTTGTGGGAGCTTGTTGACCATCGCACAATGCTGCTTATCAGCTTTGCCAAAGATAAGCAAAATATGCAACAATGCATTCATTTTGAAATTGACTACTGTCTGCTTCTTGTCTAGGTCATTAGACCATGGTTCTCTGAAGGTAAGTGATGTGCACATGTGACAGGCAAAGCTCACCTTATGTTATTCTTCTAAGAAGTGTTTCTTAGGTTTCATCCTTAAAAGATAAATGTAAAACAAAAAAACAAGAAAGTCACACCACCAAAGGCAGACCAATTAATGTAAAACGCAGGCAAAAGAGCAAATCTTCCACCAAAGCTGATGTAGATTAAAACTAAGCAAAACTTTATTAAAATAATTAAAATTCAGACTTGGAATGAACCTGGATAAGCACTTTCGGTGTAAACCTTTTTCAAAAAAGTTTTATACCGAAAGCATTTATCAAGGTTTTTTCCAAGCCAGAATTTTAATTATTCTAATAAAGTTTTGCTTCATTTTAATCTACCTCAGCTTTGGTGGCAGACTTGTTCTTTTGCCTAAAAGATAAATGTGGGACTTGAACCATTATCTACAGATAGTATATACTGTGTAATTCATCAGGTTTACCAGGCATGCTACACATGCAATTAATTCACAGGTGTAATTTATGCAGTCTTTATCATATAAATAAGTTTAATTATAATTTAATTTATTTCTCTGTTTCATTGTGTTTGCATTAAGCTGTGCACAGCACAAATACTAATATTAGGAAAAAAGAAAGATCATAAATAACATTACAAAATGCATTTTAGCATACATTACAGATTTTTACACAGCTCTGGATTTGAACTTTCAGACAAATGACCCTACAAAACACAGTAAGGGTGTTTTATTACTCTTTGCCACAGAAACATCTTTGCAGTAGCAATGAAATTCATTGTGCATACAAGCAAGTCCCATTTCTTTGGCAATATTAATAAGACATATAACACTTGTACACTCTCATTTGTTTGTACATGTGTTAAATAAATATTTAGTGCAATGACTGATTACACAACCATTTATGAGTAAAGAAATTCGGTTGTGGCATTTCATAAAGTCTTTGTGTCTTGCGGAAGATGAAAGCACTTGTGCAACCTTTAATAGGATTTTGCATTACTTTTAAAGTGGATTTTAACAAATTATACAAAAGTAAACAATGGTTCATTTTTGTATGATCTCCCAGCCTTCTGAGTTCTTTGGCATTGTTTGTAACTATTTATGAGCATTGCTTGCACCAATGTAGATCAGTCTTCTCTTTGTATTGTGTTCATTCGTTTCTTATCTGTGCTGTAATCTCAAACATGCAGTCTGTAGAGCATTTTGTATCACTGTCTTTAAATTGTATGAGAATATTACATGACAATAATTTACAGTTTTCAACAAAGGCAGGGGAGCTTGGCTATAGTGAACAGAAACTAAGAATGGTGTGCTGCTCACTGCCATTTAAAACACTGATACAATTGGTTCTACTCTTTGCAAGTGTAACTTGAGTGACACACCCACTGCAGGTAAGGGAGTCTGAATTGCTGTTGTGATATCCTTCGCCCTACAAGTAATCATTCACAGTCGCAATCCATTAGAAACAAACACTGAGGTAGTGCCTGTACTATGTTTACACCTGCTGCAAGGAGCCAAATGTTTGGGATTCAGCAATTGTAATGGGTTCACACCTCATTTGCATATTCATCATGCTCACAGGCCTAAATCTACACTATGAGAAGGTAACTGTGTATCTAGGGAACCTGAAGGGGAGGAGAGTTGTATATGTGGACAACATAGAATAAGATTGCTATTAATTTGGATTTATCTACACAAACAACTTCTGATCTTGCTAAGATATGACTGGATTTTTCAATTACATATTAGATTTGTTCACGTTACTATGAAAAAAAAATATATATATATATATATATATATATATATATATATATATATATATATATATATATATATATATATACCATGCAAGAGAGATGTTCAGGGTACTCGGAGGAGACCTGTTGTCCACCCTCCATCTGATCCTAGTGTGTTTTTATGTGCCACTCCATGTATGTTTAAAGCCATCATGGAGATACAGGCATGTTGCAATCAGGCCTCTGAGTTCAAGCTTAGAGTTGTAAATGTGGCACAGGCTGACATGCATGACTGCATCCATAGTGTTGCCGATTCAGTGCACTGAATGAAAGCCATGATGGAATGGACAGAATCTGTGATGGAAAGTCTGGTGAGAGGGGCATGGCATTCATGTGGATGGAGGTCAGCTTCATCATCTGATGTTAGCCATAGTGGCCATGCTCAATCATGCTTTTGTAGTGGCATTATGTCCACTGCTCCATCAGTAATTGAGGTGTCCACACCCAGATGTGGTAGGCCTTAATGTCATGGCCCTGGTCATACTCGTGAGGAGAGCTCATCCAGCAGACATTAGTCATGTTCGGGTAGCAGCACTACATCTGACCATTGGCATGGACATGCCAGTGCAACTCCTGGCAGAGCCAGTTCTGGCTGTCAGGGATGAAGACAATGAACTGTTACCTCTACCATGCATTGCTCACACCTGTCAGACATACCAGGAAGTAGAGCTAGCACAGATCTTGGTTGTGTTCTTGCTGACAGTCACACGCATGTTTTACCTTGACTGCCTATGCAAGCAAACACACATAACAGTTACATGGGTCATTTGTGAGGCTTACAGCTCATTCTGTCTCAGTGGCCATGTGATACTTTATCCAAATGTTTGCCTGTTTCTCTTTCTTACTCACACACACACTCACTACCTTTAATGTCAGCCTTGGCCTCCTGTCCCACCACCCCACCTCAAAGAACATAACTGTGCCATATCCCTTGATCTTCTCACTTTTGGATTCAAGGATGCATAAGTCTTTTGTCTGATGCCCAGAGTACATATCTGAATGAGTGCTTAGTATATATGTGTTTCTGATTTTCTATTGCAAATTGTACTACTTTCTTACAGGTTTTTGTAATGTGTGCATACCTCTCAACCTCTTAGACCAACAAAGGTGGACAATGTCTTAAATAAAAGTTGGAGAATGGCCCAAATATAGTGACGGTTTTGAAATATTTTGGTCTTACAAACTTAGAAAGTTGATTGAATGACAGGTTCTGAATTACCATGAATTTTCTGACAGTTATGAAGTCTGAAACTGAGATGTCTGTCATGATTTTCTAACTTCACTCTTTAATAATTTACTAGTACAAAACTAGAGGCCAAACTCTGGACATTCTGTGAAAATCTTTACACTTGAGAGGTATAAATGTGTGAAGCTTTGATGCCTGTGGCTTATTAGTTGACAGATAACATGTACTGAAATAAGTCAGTGCTGTCACATATTTATGTCATAGATGTAAAAAGCACCCACCTTCTACTTATTTACATTAGCAAGTAACAGTATTTAATGATCTGCCATTTTTTTTGTTTTTAGTCATTAATTTTCCTATTCCAGGTTCAACACTTACCTTGGAAGTCCAGCAGTTGCAAGACTTTTAATTTGGGCCTGTGGCTGTGTGATGCTAGCAGTCCACAACTATTGTATGGGTAAGTAAAAATTGTGAGTATTGCCTGATATCAATGTTACTGTATGTGTGTTCATAGGATGAAGACTTTAGCCCCTTAGGTGGTGAGCATGTGTACTATCCATTGTCTCTTGGCCAGTGCAAGGGCATGTTGTGCATGTCCACTTCTGACTACACTCACAGAGGCTGCTAGTTCCCTCTTTGACTTCTCAAATGTGTGTGGCTGTAGTGACTTTGCCAGTGGTGGTGGGATATGTGCCCTCTCCCCACTGTGTTCCTGCTGAAGCTGTTTTCTCAGAATAATATTGTGAAGCATGGACAGATGGTGAACATGCCAGTACATGTATGGGGATTGTTCTGCATGGCTTCCCCAGATGTATCTAGGCACTGGAACCATGCAGACAGGGAACTGAAAGTTTGACTAACAAATCCTACACTAAAGCACTGTACAAGCACATCCACTTGTGCATGAATCGTGCCATCCCAAATAGAACCAAGACGCTCTCCTGCAAAAAAGGAAGCCAATCTGGTGGTCCCCTGTCATAAACAAACTATACAACAGAAGGATGAAACTGTTGCAGAAAAGAGGAAAATCCCAGGATGCAAAAAACTCCTTTACCAGCATCAGTAAGAAGCTGAGAGCCCTCATAAAATCCTCCAAAGCTAGTTATGAAAACAAAATTGACAAGGATTCCAAAGACAGCCAGAAGGCATTCTATAGTATGTCAAGAATCTAAATGGCAATGATCAGATCTGCTCTGAGCTACAACAGAATGGCATTAAATATACTGATCCCAAGGACATTGCCAATATCCTGGCAGATCGATTCAGTGTTAAATTCACCCCCCTCTCACCCCCTAAAGGGCCCATCTCAATACAGAAAGATTGCCAAATTCTGGTAATCATGGCCACACAGGTAAAAACCGCACTCTCCAAAGCTAAGAATACAGCATCCATGGGACCAGATGACATCCCAGGCTGTGTACTACATGAACTACAAAATGAACTGGCACCTCACCTAAGTGTCATGTTTAATCATAGCCTCACCTCAGGTTTAATGCCAACTGAGTTCCACACAGCTACAGTTATCCCACTTCACAAGGGGGGATCCACCTTGGATCCTGGAAGCTACCATCCCATCAGTCTGACAAGCCTGATCTGCAAGGCCATGGAACATATTATCATGGAACTTATAAACAAAGACATTGGCAACCTTCAAACACTGGATCCCACCTGGCTTGGGTTTGTGAAGGGCCGATCTTGTCTCCTGAACCTGATTTCTTCTTCAAATCAGTCTCCAGAGCCATGGATGAGGGTAAAGCAGTCCACAGAGCCTATCTAGACCTCACCAAGGCCTTTGACACCATCCCCCACTATGGAATCATAGATAAACTTTCTAAGCTGGACATAAATCCCTACGTCACTCGATGGGTTGCCAACTGGCTTACTGACATAACTCACACTGTAAAAGTAGCCAACTCCAAATCCAGCTCCAGGCAAGTGACAATTGGAGTAAATCAGGGTTCAGTCCTGGGACCACTCTTGTTTGGCATCTACTTCTCTGAAGTCCAGGTCAACACTGAGGGACTCTGGCTAACAAAGTTTGTAGATGACTGCAAACTGGGAGCCATTATTGAATCCCCAAATGTTGTGGATATTCTACAAAAGGGCCTTACAGAAACAGATGCTTGGTGCCAGAGCCATGGGCTCAAGCTCAATGCCAAGAAGTGTATAGTTATGCCCTTTGGGAAAAACATGTACCCATGAATCACCACATAGGTGGCAGTATACTAAACACCAAAAGTGTGATAAGAGACTTAGGAACACAGGTGGACAGTGGTCTCACCTTTGATAACCACATCGCCACAACAGTCAGGAAATCCTTCCATGTGGCACACTTCATCACTAAGGGTTTTTCATCCAGAAAAAAGGAGGTCATTGTCCCACTGTACTCATCCCTCATTAGACCCATCATAGAGTACAACACCCTGTTTGCTATGTACCTCACAAGACATTTGCAACAACTGGAAAGGCCGCAGAAACACATCACTAAAAGAACCACAGGCCTAAAGCAGATGGCCTATGCTGACTGACTAAAAAACTTCCAGCTATAGTCTGTCATATACTGTCTACTCAGAGGCGATCTCTGCTTAACATACAAGGCCGTGTCAAACCCAGAGCTGTTGGACATGCTACACTTAAAGAAATCCCAATCCATCAGAGCCACACTCTCTAGGGACCTAAACCTTGTCATCACAATGAACAAAACATGCTGGAGGGATAGGTTTCTGACCCAGAGACTCCCCATGCTCTGGGATAGACAGCCCATACATGTCAAGCAGAGCATCTCCTTGGCCCTCTTCAAAAGGAACCCTGATGACTGATTGGTAGATATAAAATTTACCTCGGGATCATGTCAGTCACCCTGCTAGACAGGGGTCCAGGGAAGTAAATATTGTGAGAAGAAATAGACAGGGAATTGTTATGGTTTGGCTTGTATAGGCCTTAGGGCCAATAGCCTAGTACCAACCTATGAACCTATGAACCTATGATTTCAGCAGCCCAAACACATGCTGTATGATATTTCTTGTTTGAGTATGTGCATCCTTATAGCGTTCTTCAATTGATTTGGTGTGTGTGCATTTCTGATGAGCGTCATCAGCATCTGTTTGAGTGTATAACCTGCATCCCACAGCAAATAACCCTGTGAGATATCCCCAGAAAACATCTGATACAGTTGGGAGTTGTGCCATATGTGTGAGTCGTGCCATCTGCCTGGAATGCTAGCACACACATTCAGGATGATTCTCTTAGCTTTACCCATGACCTGGCAGGTAATGGAGAGGAAGGTCTTTCTTCTTATGTGCAACCTTCCCTGTTCCCTGGGTGGTGCTTTGATCTTGATATGCATACAGTATATAGTACCCAAGACTTCATGATAGTGTGCTACAGGGTAGAACTCCTGCATAGTAGTGGCTCTATCCTCAGGTGTACAGGGAAAATGTATGCAGTCTTTTACATGCTGTGGCACAGCATTCAGAAATTGATGTAGAATCCTGGATGCTGATGCCTGTGATGCCTCCACCATGTCTCCTGTTGGTTTCTGGAAGGTTCCTGTAGCTGATATTCTAAGTGTTACACATACCTTAATCTCCCCTGGCATTGGTTCTCCTCAGTTTGCCCTTGATCTCAGTTGAGGAAGACAGAGGTTGCAGAACCCCTCTAATGTGTCTCTAACCACCCTGTAGTGTTCTAAAATTTCCACTTCATGCAGACCATGATATGTTAAACAAGATCTAAACACCCTTCTCTTTCTTGACTGTGGTCTATTAGCAGCAGCAGCAGCAAAGAATTGGGCATGTTGCACATATACATGAATAAGAGCAACAGCAGCCCTTAGCATTCTTTCCGTGTAGACTAGTTTCCATGGCTGTATTCTAATAGGTTTTGGAATTCACAGGCACTAAGGCTACACGATTCCTTTATAGCTTGTGGAATAGCTCCTCCATTTGCATTGGTTAATTAACATACAGTTCAGCTGCTTATGTTGTAATTAGCTTGCCACAATGTTTGCCATCTTTGCGCAACTCTACACGCCATGTAGAGATGATTACTGAATACAAAACTGTGCTCTGTCATGTGGGTGTCATACCATGATGTGCACATGGTCTTAGCTGACTGTCTAGGCTTTCTTGAATACAGCCAAGCTGTTTTTTATTGTTTGTTTTGTTCTTGTATAATGCTTATTTTAAACACTTAAACATAATAACAATTGGATAAAACAAATAGTTATGTTGTGTTCAAAAACTGCATATTTGCATCCATAGTATAAAAAGAAAAAGGGTATAAAGATGCACTCCTAATAATTTTTAGGTTCCATGGAAGTTAGTCAGACTGGCATAATAATGAAACACAAATGATCATGTGTAAATGATCATTCCATAAATCATCAAAAGAAACAAAAAATATCACAAAACATTTTTTTGCAGGGGGCAAGCCCCCCTGTACTTCCAAACACTCTTTCAATTATTTATACCAATTCAAAGATTGGTCTACAATGAGGAAAAGGGATTTTCCCTGATCCAGGCTTCACCATTGTCTTACACAGACAAAGACAGCCAGCAGCATTCCATTAGCTGTACCAGCTGTTTATTTTTTTCGACAAACTGCTTCTTCAATCAAAAGTCAATATCCCAATTCTTAGTGCTGCCATTTGTGCCTTCAGTTCTGTTGGCTAAGACGTAGCTTCTGTACAGTTCATAGCTGTTTTTTCTGCATTACCCTGTAGTTTCCTTTGATGTATCCTGTTCCCAGTATGTCTATTTCTGAATCAGTTCAGCGCTTTTATATAGTCACCATTGTACATCTGCTAATGGGTTACATAATGCTAGCTTGGCTGTTGGCTAATAACATACTTGTTGTGTAACCTTGTTGCTCTATTGTTTATGAAAAATTATTCTTATTCTGTAGGACATCCTTTCTGTGTAGTGCATCTTCAGAGTGAGTGCTGTTTTGAAGAATGCTGCCAGTAATATTTCACTTTTGAATTAATCAGTACCATTAACAGTTAAAACAAAACAATAACTTATAGCTGGGGTGGCAAAGAGATGCGACAGTTAGTGATGCTGATATACAGCACTAAGGTCTCCGGTTTGGTTTTTGGCTGGGTTGCCTACTGCATATCATCTGCATGTGGCTTTAGCAGGTGTAATGGTTTCCTCTAATATCCTAAAGATGATGATGAAATGGTGATGCTCCAAATTACACAAGGATGTACATATGTGCATGCTATGTGTGAATGAGTGACTTATTGAATTTGTGTGAGCACGGTAATATTCAGCAGTGTGTAGAACTGGTGGCAAATGGCACAATCTTCACTGACCAGGGTGACCTAGCAAATTTACTGGCTGATAAATTTAGCTCCAACTTCACCCCCACTCCCCTACCACTACCCTTGTGAAATGCCATCTAGTATATCACTCCCAACTATCAAATGGGAGCAGGTCCCACATGTGCTTGCCAAGACCAAAAGCAGTGCTTCACTGGGTGCCAACAACATCCCTGGTTGCCTACTAAATGCCTAAAACATGACCTAGCAAGACTACTTCAGGCACTCTTTACCTACAGTCTCAAAACAGGTTATGTGCCAGGTGAATGGTGGGCTGCAATGGTTATTCCTCTTCATACGCCTGGACCATCAAATGACCCACGGAACTACAGACCCATCAGACTGACAAGTCTAATATAAAAAGCCATGAAATTAATTATCATAGAAATGATCAAGAAGGATATTGGCAACCTACAGAAACTGGAACTAGCCCAGTTTTGATTTGTTAAGGGAAGATCTTGCCTATTTAACTAGTAGACTTCTTTGATAAGGTCACTATTACTATGAATGAGGGGAAAACAGAGCATACCTCCTACCTTAACCTGGCCAAGGCATTCAGTACAATACACTACACAGGTATCATTGACAAACTCTCGGAACTAGGCATAAATCCCTACATATCTCACTGGATTGCCAGCTGTCTCGCATATAGTATCTAAGAATCAGAATCAGTGAGACCAACTCCTTCTAGAGACTAATCATCAGCACTACCCCAGGGCTCCATGTTGGGCCTTCTTCTGTTTGACATCTACTTCTCAGAAGTCAAGGCTAATGTCAATGGCCTCTGTCTCACCAAGTTCACAGATGAGTGTAAATTGGGAGCTATCATAGATTCCCCCCATGACACCAACATTCTACAAGAGAGTCTAACACAAACATATGACTGGTTTGAAAGGCACAGTTTAAAACTCAATGCATAGAAATGCATTGTACTGCTCTTTGGGAAAGCAACCACACAAGCTAATTACTTCATTGATAAAAAACCTATAAGAGTTGACCTGATAGTTGGGGATCTGGGAACATATGTAAACAGTGATCTGGTGTTCAAGAAACATGTAGCCAAGATAATAAGGAAATCATTCTATGTTGTCCAACTTGTAAGTAAAGGTATGGCATCCAGGTCCAAGGAAGTAATAGTGCCACTCTGCTCAACCCTTATCAGACCCATCATTCAGTACAGTGTCCCTTTGGCATCTACCTAACCAGGCACTTGAAACAGCTGGAATGCCTTCAAAGGTTCCTCATCAGGAGAATCCAGAGTATGGATACCATTGTCCTGCACAGACTGCCTTAAAGTCCTATCTCTGTACTCGGTCTCCTACAGGTTACTGAGAGGTAATCTACACCTAGCATATAAGGCATCCTTGGATCCACCTCTGATGGATCTCTTGCACATCCACAAGGCAAAAAACACCAGTCAAGGACCTAAATTTGTCTGCAACATTTACAGAACCTGCTGGATGGACCAATATGTGTCTTAAGGGATCCCCACACTGAAGAATAAGCTCCCCATTTATGTGAGTTCATCCCTGACCCTGTTAAAAAAATATATTGATCATTGGATGGCAAATGAAAATTCATCCCTGGTCTGCCCCCTATCTCTGATGGACAGAGGTCAACAGTAAGTAAATTAATTCCCAACTAACATACCCCCACACACACGTAACCCTTAGCCACCTGTTTACTAACATACCCCACCATGTAGGTGTCCAAGGAATTCTGGTAAAAAACTGCTGGGTTGCATGGCTAGGTTTATAAAGACCCTGGTGGTCATTAGCCAAGTATGAACCTACGAACCTATGTTTGTGTGTTTGATCATGTGCTTCTGAGTATGTGTGCGTGTGTGTGTGTGTGTGTGTGTGTGTGTGTGTGTGTGTGTGTGTGTGTGTGTGTGTGTGTGTGTGTGAAATGCCCCAGTTAGAAAGGTCTGTTTAGTTAAATGATTTGTTCAGAATCAAAGCCTGTTCCACAGTTACAGGAAGCAAGAGACTTACTACTCCATTCGAACTGCCAAATCTGCATTCACTTTTTTTTTCCTCCTTTTGTAAATCATTGGGGATTGCATTCAGTCAATGTCAGTCATTTGAGTTTCAAAGGTTTTATGGTTCACAACATAACATGTCGATGCAAAACCTATTGTTCTGATAACATTTTTGAGTGATTTAGAGTAGTCATCCCTTATCTGTCTCCAATTTTGCAAAGCAGCTCTGATTTTGACTCTTATGTATGCATTTTCCTTAACCACACAGTGCTTTGGGACAACTTTTGGCTAGGCAATGGTCCTTTAGACTGCAGTCCTAGTAAGTAGCACCTGTAGCTATGAACCAGTATAGTTGTGGTATAAAGGAAAAAAATTGATTGTAGTAAACAGGAGCATCATCACATGAGCTATGTTGTTCTTCTGGATGTGATCCTTGGCTTCCTTAATGTCAGCAGAGTATTCATTATTTATCTTTATTTGTGAATAAACTGAATAACATGCAGTTTGTGAGTTTAATGTTAATATTTTAACTTTAAATACATTTTTTAATTTAGCTTGTTTTCTTGCAGGCACACAGGTGTGAAATGCACTCTGGGTTAGAGCAGTTTGTCTAGCACTTAGTGCAAATGAGTAAGGCAGTGAGCTGTTAAGGAGCTACTTTCTGTAGTATGTGGTTTGAATCCTGCAGCCCTCATTTGTCTTCTGTGTGCCTCTGGCAAGTTACTTCACCAGACAGAATTCTTGGGCTGTTCACAATAAGGGGCACTTTTGTCCAATGGGTTGTCCCAGGTGTTTTACAGTGGTTGCATTATACATTTGTCTCTTGAATTCTTGCACCCTTTGCATAGACATTAATCAGTACCTCACTCTGAGCTATTTGAGTATGAATCCCAACAAGTCTCTTGCAGTTTAATGGGTTGCCAAATGCATTTTCACTAAACATGAGTTTCAATGGCCTCTTCACATTCTTTTACCTTTCCTTTAAGGTATTGGGAGCAAATAACTAGAAATAGAGAGGTAATAGAATGGGAAGAGGCCAAGCATTTATTTGAACTGCAGGTTAGAGATTGCCTTCCCTATCAAGGATTGATATCAGAGTATAGGCAAAGAGAAAGAAATAGGGGGATCTTAAATGAAAGACCAGCACTGGTAGAGTTGTTAATAGAATCTAGAGCAGAAGATGCTGTTAAAAAAGGAATACTCAGTAAAGCATATAAAATATTGCATGATAACTATAAAAATCAATCAGGGGAGTTTAGAAAAGATTGGAAAGAAAGACTGGATAAGCAATTCACAAAGAGACAATGGGGGATATATGTATATCTCCCAAATATGCAACAAAAGTTTAGAAGATTTAGGATATTTGCCTATTAAGTGTTTACAGAGGAATTTTTATACCTCAAGTAGACTTCAAAGAATTTTTCCTCAAGTGGATAGCATATGTTGGAGGTGTGATGGGCAAGAAAAAGGTAGCTGGGAACATATTTTTGGAAGTGTGATGAGCTGGCAGACTTTTGGGATTTCTTGCAGACCCCTCTATTGGAGATGCTGGGTTAGTGGATTAGGCTGACTGGGGAGATGACTTTTTTGACTTATGCTACAGACTCGGAATTGCTTAGAAATAGTAAAGCCTTGCTAAGTCTAATTATGGTGGCTGCCAAAAAAGCAATTGCTAGAAAATGGAAATCAAAGTCTAGACCAATTTTACTAGAAATAATGAATACAGTAACAAAGATAAAACAACTGGAATTGAGATCTTTAGAAAAGGGAAGGTGTAAACTACATAGGAAAAAATGGGAATTGTGGGAACAATATATGCAGAGCAGGAATGAGGTTTAAGTGATGTATAATGTTTACAACTACAGTTGTTTCAGTGGTGTCTGTGATATAAACTGTAACTGAAGTGATATACGTTTGTATGTTTTTCATTTATATAAATGTAAAATTGCCTTTGTCATATATGTAAATTTAATAAAGATTTTTGTGGGGAAAAAAAACATGAGTTTCAAGGGAAGAGAAGGTTACGTTTGTCATGTTAAGTCTGTTTTCAATGTAAGAGTGTTTTATTTTGTTTGTTTAGAAAATTGCCATTAGTGTTTCTTTCTGTAAAATTTGAAATAGAAGTTTTAAATGAAATCCAAATATCTGTGATAATTGTAAAAGTAAAGAAGAACATGGTATGTAGACTTTTAGAGTGTCTGTGGTAATTAAGGAGATGCAGTCAAGTAATGGGCTATTGGTACGGCTGGCAGGGGTCTGATTCATTACCCTACATAGTTCCCCATTTGTCCAAGATCCATCTCCGTTGGCTCTGAACGTGTATGCTGTAACAATACAGCATTATTAGCCACTCATCTAGGTCAGTCCTGTACTGACTGATGTCAGGAAGGATAGCTATTCCTGATGGCAGACAAGATATTGGGAGGACAACAATGAGATAGAGATGTCTTGCATGCATTTAATCGCCCACCTCAAAAAAGTGAAATAACTAAAATAAACAGTATGCTACATGCAGTAATATGTCAGACATTTATACTGTTTGTAATTGTTGTTCTTTATTCATTGCACAAAAGAATGAACTAATTCATTGATAGGCTTGGCTTGTGATTGTGTAATATAATCTAACCATGCCACATTTTAGTAATATATTTTGGCAGGGCCTTCTTTACACCCTCCAGAAACTACAAAGGAGTTGACATTTGTTAGGGCTTGTTGTCTGCATTATTTGGAGAGATGATTGGAACAGTTTGATCTTCAGAATTCAAAATGTTGTAATTTGCATATTATTGTGATACAGTCCTCTCTACAAGATTGTGTTATAAAGAATTTCTGCATTTAGTTAAAAACTGTTACTCGGGCAATAAATGCAGAGGACAAAAGCTTCAACTTGTTAAAGAGCTGCTTCCTATGGCAAGGATTCAGGGTTTTCATCTTTCCACTTTCATTTTCCTAGTGTGTCATTGTTACATAACCAGCCAGTGCTTTGGAGCATTTGCAGAATTGAGTTAAACACCTTAATGATCTCTTGATTGCATCTATAGTAACTATGAATATGTCATTGTTTGTCAGCCATCCCATAGTTGATCTAGCTCAAGAAATGTTATGACAATATCACCAGCACACCAGTTGTAATGAAACATTAGCAAAGTCCTTCTAGTGCACCAGACACTGCATTTATAGGTGAAACACTGAAAGCCAAAGTTGTTTGCCAGCAGCATAGTCTGCATTAATAATTTTTCATCTAGAATTATTCACTTGATGTTTACTTCTGCAGAGATTGTGCATGTTGACTTAGTATATACTATCAGGTGGTTAATATTTTTTATGCTCTTATAAATACTTTTCTATTTAAATTGTGCTACACCTATTAGGATCTTACTGTGTGATGATCTTTATACAGTTTCATGTAGTTCATCCAAAGCTACAAATAAAGTGCATGTAATTTATTTCTTCATACCAATAAAGGGCGGGTCTATATTAGATCACCGAACGCTTAAAAAAGCAAAAGGTTATTCATCGACCCTATGTAAGCGAAAGCTTACAATGTTGAAGTGTCAGAGCAGCTTTTTTCCGAGGGAAAAAAAATCATTGTTCCAACAAAAAAAAAAATAAATAAAAAACAATTTCAAACATTACATTAATTGGGGGATTTCATTCCCCCCACACCCCCCCTACTTAAATATACCAACTCCGAGACCGCACTACAGTGCCGAAAATGGCAAAGTACCAAAACGGCCAAGCAAATTCTTTCCCAGGGAAAGAATTTGCTTAACAGCCGCTTCAATATTTTGCATTTTCAGCCTTTTATGTTCGACCAAGACGCATTCGAAAGAATGCGTCTTTGGTCTTCTAATATAGACCCTAAAGGGCGGATACCATCAACAAAATGGCTATAACTGCTGGTGGAAAATGGGCAGGCTCTCTGTGGGAGGGCTGTATGTGAATAAAATTATCTTACACTCTTATCTGGTCATTTTTAAACAGTCTTTAATCTGGCTTTGCAGGACTAGTATGCATGTATGTGTGCATTAAGTAGAAATAATACTGTGATTATGTGCAATAATATGAAATCTGGTCATTTTTAATCCTATTTGTTTGACACAGACATCTGAGAAGTATGCAGTCAATAATGTAGCTATAATTGTTGGGTTTGAGGATGTCTATTGATAAAAATGATCCATGGTTATAACAACAAGTACTGGTTTGGAAGTGGCCCTCTTGGAGGATCATGGTGTTTATAATGGTACCAATTTTATAGTCATCTCCAAACTTGGTCAGCCGTAAACCGTTAACACTTGCTTTGACTTCCAAGAAGTGAATGCCAAAGAGGAGAGCCCAAGAACTGAAGCCTGGGGTTCCACTAGTGACAGGTCCTTTAGAGGAGTTGTAGTAGCCCACCCTAATTTCCAGAGATTTGTGAGCCAATTTGCTATCCAATGAATTACACAGGAATTAAATACAGCTGTGATAATTTATTTATGATAATTGAGTGTGAGGTGGTGATGAATGCCTTTGCTAGGCCTAGATATGTGGTCTGTACTAGTTTTCCCTCTTCTATTGCTTCAGCAACTTTCTTAAAGAGGCCAGCCAGGTTATGTAAGCAGGATCTATCTTTGTCATATAAAAATATCTTGGGACAAGAGTCTGTACATTGCCTATGTCCTTATTTATTAATTCCATAATGATCCATTCCATAGCCTTACAGATGAGGCTGGTCAAATGTACAGGTATTTAATTTCCCAGGTCCATTGATACACACCTTTGTGCAAGGAGATAGTAGCTTATGTCCTCCATTCATATGGCACAATGCCTGTTTGAAGGCTGACATTGAATAACATCTGTAGGGGTGTCTGACAGATTCTGTTTCAGGCTGACCAATAAGCAGCCAAGTATGTTATCAGGCTCTACAAAACAATGTCCTTGGCCTTGGGTAATGCTTTGAGGACTTGTTCATGGGAGAATTGAAGGATGGGTGTAAATGCGATAGGACAGCTGTGAATCTAAGAGGGCAGAGGGAGGGGAAAATGCAGCTAAATGTATCCACTTGTAGACTGGCTATGTTCAGTGGGTTCAAGTGTATGAGATGATTTACTATTAGCCATGTGCAATGCTGGGCATTGTTTCTAAGGTTACTAACATAGTTAAAGAAGGATTTGTGGTTGTCCTTTGTCTGGGTGGCTAATTTTTCTTCATATCTGGATTTGGTGAACTTTATCAAGATCTGAAGTTTCCTGTTAGGTTTACCAAGGGCATTTTTTTCCTTTTTTATAGAGCCTGTTTGCATTTTGGTTTTATCATGGGGGGTTATTTTTAAATGTGACACTGTATTTACTTCAGAAGGGGACAGATGCATCTATGCAGCTATTCACATGTGCATAGAATTTGGTGGTAAGGAATTTTGCATAATCAGTTGGATCATCCAGTGGAAAAGCGATGTTGAATTTAGCGAAGTCATCACTCAGTTCCAGTCAATTATTCTTTGCATAATCTCTGAATAGTGAGGTACTGGAAGATGCTTTTGGTTTCATTCTTAAGGTGAATGTGACTAATCTGTGGGAGCAGAGCTGACCCAAACTGGTGAGAACCAAGTCCAGGATTTTATCTTCGCTAGTTGTTGTGCAAGTAACTGGTCTAGAGATTTTGTATTAATAAAGTCTAGAAACCTCTGGGTATACAATAGAGCAATGTTTTTCAACTGCCAGTCTGGCAGAAAATTCCTGCCAGTCCATGAAAGAGTTAGAAGCTCGGACTGAAACAAATAATGGCCTCCATTATTTTGTGCTCACTAAGCAGAGCTTATGCTGTTTAGTGAGTATAAAATAAGAAAGAAAAAAATTAAAATAAAAAAGCATGTGTGTGTGTGTGTGTGTGTGTGTGTGTGTGTGTGTGTGTGTGTGTGTGTGTGTGTGTGTGTATGTGTTTATGTGAGACTTTGTGTGTGTATGAGAGTAAGAGATCAAGCGAGACATTATCTTACCTTCACTAAGCAGTGCTTTTGCTGTTTAGTGAGTGTAAAAAAAAATAAATGAAATGAAAAATTGTGTATATGTGTTTATGTTTCTGTCTTTTTTAATTTCTCTAAATTGTTGGGGTTTCTAAGACCATGTTGGGAATGGACCCCATTCCTAAGTCAAAGTATGATTAAAGTTCATGAAATTAGTATTGTTTCAGTCTTTGATGTCAGCCAAAATTGCTCTTTGCAGCACCCGCAATGTGCCCAGTAATGACTCCTTTTGCAATTCATTTGAAGTTACATGTATTGGTAGCATATCTAAATATAATTGTAGATTCTTTTTTATAAGACCCATTGCTCCTGCTACTATTGGAACTACCCACAGTTTCCTGTTCCTTCCCTTGCCATCCAGCTTCAAGTGAATATTTATACTCATTCCTGTGGAATTCTCCAAAATATCTTTATATGGCACCTGACCAATTGCTTCCCATTCTACTGGTTTTCCTTTAATTTGGAGTTTCATTGCTCTATCCTTTTGCGGTACTTTCTGAATTAGATTTTCTGTACTGAATGCTTCACACTGGAGGTACTCCATATCCTAAATTTCTCTGTCTTTAACTTCTCCATTACTGTTTCTGTCTCTGTGTGTGAGTAAATGAGTACATGAAAGCAGAAGAGACTGTGTGTGTGTGTGTGTGTGTGTGTGTGTGTGTGTGTGTGTGTGTGTGTGTGTGTGTGTGTGTGTGTGTGTGTGTGTGTGTGTGTGTGTGTGTGTGAGAGAGACAGAGAGAGTGAGAGAGAGAGAGTGGCATAGAGTGAAGAGTGGGAGCTATCACTGTCAGCAACAGCATCAGTTAAGAGGTTTGCATACTTCTTACCTCTCAACATCTCAGCACACAAAATCTGGACAGAGCCACAAATAACAAGGGACAAAGGACCAAAAAACATGGGGTCTATATCATTATTTCAAACATTCAGTTACCTGAATCCCTAAAAGCTGATACCAAAATATCAAACCGCAAGTTAACCGAACGTTAAAAACCATGAAAATCACAATATCGCATTTCCATAGTTGGCCACATCATGTTTACTAAGGTAAAATGTCAGTAGGAGATTCCCTTATCCTGTATAGGAAACTAACGTACATGTGCAATAGATACTGACCTTAGGGTTAGAAGTAGGGTTAAGTTAAGTGCATATATAGCAAAGGTACACATGGTTGAAGTGTAGCTTATTTATTTTGTTTGGGTAGGCATTACGTAGCAGGAGGTGTTGGCCAACTATGGAAATTCGATATTTTGAATTTCGCACTTTTTCACATTCTGTGAATTGGTATGTTCGATATTTTGGTGTCAGCCTTTAGGGATTCAAGTATCTGAACATTTGAAATAATGATACAGACCCAAAACAGGGACAGATTTTAAATATTGCTCTTATAAACTTTCAAAGTTGCTAGAATAACACGGTTTCCATGTATTTTTTGAAGGATATGATGTTTGAAACTCAAATGTCTGCCATTTAATGACTTCATTCTCTAGCGATTTGCCAGAACATTACACATTTTATGAAGATGGAGCTAAGCATATGAGCCAAAAGTCCAGACATTCTGCAAAAATGTGAACAGTTGAGAGGTATGCGAGCCTGTTAACTCTTAGCTCAAGATATCTGAATAAACAGGGGACATATTTTACTTGAATATTAGGATTTGAGTTTTCTAAAACAGAGGTTTACATGTGAGAATGAATGAATGAGACTGATTACTGGCAGCAGCAGCAGTAAAGAGGTTTGCATACCTCTAGACTTTTCAGCTAAAGAAATCCAGATAAAGCCTAAAACAAAGATAGAACAAGGGCTGAACAATAGGAACACGTTTTAATTATTTCTGTTATAAAATTATAGGCTTGCTTAATTAAAAAGATTTGTGTTAGCATGAATTTTCTGAAAAAATAATAGGCTGAAACTCAGAAGTGTGCCATTATTTAATAACTTCAATCACCAATGCCTGGCAACAAACTGAACATTTTAGGAGTAAGGGCCCAAAAATAAAATAAATACCTGGATATTTTTAAGTGTTATATTTTGGATGCCAAATGCTTCCTCCAACACCATTTACACATACTACAGCAAGTTTGAAACATTAGGTGGAGGAACTATTTTACATCAAATATATGTAAAAAATATAGTAATAAAAATAAATAAGTGACACACAACAATTTTACAGACAGCCTGTGGCATCAGTCCTCAGAACACCCCTGGGCGGGTATTATTTAAACAATAACACATGCTCTATTGGGCATTATTCCTTGCTTAGCAGTTCCCACAATAATTCTCCTATTTTCACCAGTCCTCAAGTGTAAAAAGGTTGAAAACCACAGCGTTAGAGGATGTATATGTCTTCCAGTTAATGGAGGGGTAGCTGAAGTTCCCTAGGAGAATGACATTTGGTTTATTGCTTAAGTCTGCATATCAGTTAGGTAAAAATTATGTACTGAGGAGACATAGAGGTAGGGGGTACTATAGTTATGGTTGTATCTATATACATATATATATATATATATATATATATATATATATATATATATATATATATATATATATTATATATGTAGCGTCTATATCACGTTATTGAAAGTTTACTACATCGAATCACTAAAGGTCGGCCTCTAGTGATCAATGTAGTAAAACATTGAATAAAGTTAAAAAAAAAAAGCAAACAAAAATAAAAACTAACTAGCATAGACAGGGGGCAAGCCCCCCTGCACACCCCACACCCCCCTACCTAAATATTCCAACTCCGAGACCCCACTACATTGAGATAAATAGAAATCTCCCCCTACGAAGATTTCCGTTTACCTGCACGATGTTCTGCTCTTTTGATGTTGTGCTGCCGACAAGATCAGCTTCAATATCGTCGGCTTTTGACATCGTGAAGTAGACCCTCTCTCTCTCTCTCTCTCTCTCTCTTTCTATATATATATATATATATATATATATATATATATATATATATATATATATATACACACACACACACACACACACACACACACACACACACACACACACACACACACAATATTAATTTATCAAAATACGTATTCATTAAATATGTATTCAATGAACGCTAAATAGTGAAATATAGTTCAGTGAAGCACTGACGTTTTCCCACAATTAGGAACCACTTGGCTATCACCACAACTTTGCCCTTTTCTGCACTGTAGTGCAGTATCGGAGCTGATATATATAGTTAAGGGTGTGTGGGGGTGTGAAGCCCCCCCACTTTGGTGGGTCTTATTTAGCGTGGTGTATGTTTTGGAGTGCTTGTGGATGACTGTTTCCTAACCATCAGAAAAAGTCTATGCTTCACTGAACTGAATTTCGCTGTGTAGTCTTCGTTGAATATATATTCAATGAATACATATTTCAATAAAATAATATAGACCCTTATATATAAATACACACACGCACACACACACACACACACACACACACACACACACACACACACACACACACACACACACACACACACACACACACACACATGTAAATGACTAAACTGTACACACCATTAATAGAGAAGGAAGTTCAATAGCTGTTAGATTAATGAATTTAAAGCGGTCAAGTAAAAGGTTAATTTACTAGTAGCCATGTACCACATCAAATTAAATTTAATTTGTTCTGGTGAGATGATATCTGAGATAATATCCTTCATTCTGTTTGCTAATATTGATGTGAGTAGTGAACAAATCCAGTATATTTCCCTTAAATCCCCCAAATCTATTTAACCTAATTCCATTTTCAGACATAATGAAAATAAAAAATCAACAAAATACCTAGGAATCACATTCTCCCAAAACAAGAAAGATTTCTACCAGAACAATATTCTTAACAATTGGAAAATTATAGAACAAATTGTAATATATGGAAAAACCTTACACTACCCTTTCTGGCCAAAATATCCATAATCAAAATGAATATACTACCGAGAATACTATATGCATTTCCGTCCACCCAAGTAATAATACACAACAAATTCTTCAATCAACTAAATACCTCATTAGCTAAATTCTTATGGGAACACAAAAAACAAGAATTGCTTATCAAAAATTATCATTTCCAAAATCTAAAGGTGGATTAAACCTACCGGACTTTAAACTTTATTATATGATCATCAACTGCAGTAAAATCCTAAAAATAGCGGAACATTTGCCAGTATCCAACAAATGGTCCCCAGCTTGGATCATAATATACCATAACTATATCAAAACATTAGATATTAACCCTAGAGCTCTCCCATTTTTAAAACCTAAAGATATAGGGACATGCAATATTCCTGACCCTCTAACACACTCCATTATTGAAACACAAAAATTATTCAGCTCTATAAATCTTGGAACAGCAATGGAAACCCTTCAACTAATGCACAAAAATCCTAATTTAAAACTCAGTAACACTATGATAAACCTCAATAGGTATCTCTTACTAAAAAACATGAAAAAACAAGATTTATTCCCATATATTAAACAGTCAATTACAGAAGTAAGAACACATCTTAACTTACCAAAATCATACACAATTATGCTGAGACAAAATAAAGAACTATGCTAAAACTACCTACAAAACCCTAAACTAAATATAACAGATATGAATGATTGTGAATCTTTATGGGAAATTATGCTATCCAGGAATAAAATGCTTTCAAATACATATAAAAAGATAAATGGCATTAAATATCAAAATAATCTACTTTATTCAAACTATTGGCTTAAAAATAACCCATCCCTAACAGAACAGCAGTTGTCCCTTGCGATGGAATTATCCTCTAAAGTAATACCATTAAAAAATAAACATACACTCAACTTATGATTTACAATAATGCTTACTTAACTCCTACTATATTAAACAAATTTAACTTCCCCAACTCACAATTCTGCCCATACTGTGAGATGCAAGAAGCAAATGTAATACCTATTAGCTGCAAATGCATATACAAATTGTGGAACTCCCTAAAACTTCAGTTACAAAAAATGGGCTACGAAAAGGCAACACTGACATGGGAGCTTACACTTCTTCATATTACAACCTCAAATCTAACCAAACTCCAAATCAATACACTTATTACACTATTTTCACTAATTAAACTCTATCTAGCATCTAATTGGATAGATAGACCATCACATGGGAAGGATTCAAGAAAATGGCTATAAAACATTTGTTAGCTCACAAAATTATAATTGATGCAAGTCGGAAAAAAGACAATAAAATTTAAACTTGGGAACAAGTTTTTAACTTAATTTTAGCCTAATCTAGAACCTAATCTCAAAGAATTATTCAAAAGATTCAATGATACCCACATTTCACTGCACAAATTTTAAAGATATCAACAGGACATGAAATCAATGTAAGCTTTGTCTCTATTTTTGTTATGTGTATATATATATATATATATATATATATATATTATATGTGTGTGTGTGTGTGTGTGTGTGTGTGTGTGTGTGTGTTTATACCTGTATATTCATATATACCAATGAGTGGCATCTTTTTTGTACAGAGTGTAAATAGTTTTATGATTTCATGTTTCATTTATCCTGAATATACAAACCAATTTCATTATTTGTTATGTTTGTTGTTAATGAAAAAGAATCATTAAAATCCTTTTTGGGAAAAAATTGAATTGGTTAAGCTTAAAATCCCAAATGACTGCATAGGTTTTGAAATACAGCTAACTGCATTAAAACATTAGCAGCAATTAAAATAGATCTAATGGTGTGGTTGACATAAATGAGCTTGCTTAAAAAGATGGGTTGTCAGATATCTTTTAAAGTAAAGTACTAAAGTTTATATACATGAAAACCAGCATTTACTAAAAACACAGTTCCATGATATCAAAAAGCATGCCAAAGAATGTTTTCTGGTGAGATAATGGGTGGTATTCATAGTCCAGGAGTCTGTAGCTATGTAGGAGTTATTCAAGAGAATTGCCGCTTTGAGTATATGCAAATAAGCTAAGCACAAGGTATTAGTTCTGAATAAGGAAAACTGAAGGCACTTTTGGAAAACATGCCCACTTAAGGCAAAACATAACACACCTAAAGTAAAGTTTTAAGTACGTACAAAGTACTATGCGAAAGCTTTGTATGTATTCAAATATTGCAGAATGAAGCAGCCATGTGCAATCACGCTTGAAAGACTTAAGGAATTCACAGACTTCTCAGCTTTTATTATTGATATTTTAAAAAGTAAAAGGGATTGCTATGTTTTATATAAGGATATCCATTTTGGACACCATGATATTTTCATTAAAGAGTAACAAGGGGGACATATGAAAGATTGAAAAAAGGAGACACAACAAACAGGGAGACAGACAGAACACATCAAGACGGATGTGCTGGAAGAGCTGTGACTGGAAGGGCTTTATATTTTGAGTGGGGGGACTGACCCCCCCCCCTATTTTTTCAATTTTTTTTTAACTAATAGGGTAGTTTGGGTGGGAATTAGGTAAGAGGACGTAGGAGAAAGGATAAGAGAAGAAGGGCTAAAGAGGTGCCAACAGGAGCCCCAATCCACAGAACTTCAAATGTATCCACTGCCAAATGATGGTGCAGTGGAGGACCCTGGAGTTGAGGGGTAGGGCCCTGTGGTGGTGGAATGGTCGGCATCAACTGTGATAGCATTCCTTGAACACGCTGAAGTGAAGCTTGAACTGGCCAAATCCATCTGTGCACCAACTACTCTAACATGTTCTCAACCAAGTCCTGAAGCTCCCTACATATTGAGTCTTGCCAAGAGGCTTGAAGGACCAATGCTACCAAACATACTCTGCCAGGACATCCCCAGATGGGCAGAGGGTGAGCACTACCTAACCTGGGAGGTACAAGCCTGAACCTCTCCAGAGAATTTTGAAAACTGTAAAAAAATTAACATATATGGGAGATAAAAAAAAAATAATAAAGGACAAAGGAGTGCATAATTAAAATAACAGTAACATAGAAAAAAGGTGCAGAGGAAGAAACAAAATGGAAAATACATACCATAAATTCTCACATTATCTTACACAACATTCAATTTCTTATTTTAAAGCATTTTTATATTATGAATCTGAGGTTCTCCCATTTGATTCTCAGCTAGTGTGTGGGGAGTGCCTTCTGTGTGGAGTCTGCATGTCCTCCCCGCAGTCGAGTAGCCTCCGAAAGACATGCGTAAATGGGCGTGCCTTTGCAGAAGGTTGAGCATCAGGCTGGCAACTTGGCACCATAAAAATCTACTGCCAATCATTAGCGGACCGGAGTTCCACTGTGGTGACCCCTTACTGGGAAAAGCCAAAAAAACAAACAACAACAACACAGGCTTTTGGGTGAAATTGTATGGGATGTGCTTATGCAGATTTTTAGATGAAAGTGTATAAAAATGCTTATGCTTAGTTGGCAGGACAGTGTTTGCTATCAAGTAATGATGGGGGTTACATGCTGCAATCTTCTGTACAAACAAGATGACCATACTTGTGCCTGATATGCATTTCTTTGCAATATTACACTGAGCATACTCTTTGTAAATACTAAAAACTTATAAAGTGAGTTAAAGATGGAATACTGCACTCATATACTGCCATATATCTCACTCTTGCATGCATTCATGTGCTGAATGTATGCTAGTACTTCAGTTCCAATTTTGATTCTGTATTAATTATTTCTTTATATACAGTAATAAAATGAGTTAAATACATAATACTGCACTTATATCCTGCTATATTGTTCACCCTTGCAGTAATAAACTTTCTTCTTCAGCTGTAAAGCTAAGACATAAGGCAATTCTTGTTTACCCATATTTCACTTTTTTCCCTTAACATTACTTATGTGAATATTACTTCTAAGGCATTCTATTCATTGCAGTATTTGTTTAGTATGTATTTGCTGAAATATGTATTTGATTCTGAATTCTCAGACTTTGCTAATATTCCCTTTACTATAAGTTATAAACACGGATACACTTTTGGTGGAATTCATTTTTTAAATACTATGCAAGCTCTGTTCAGCCAGAAGGTGTAGACTCTCACAGAACAATGTAGAAGCCATGGAGATTGACTTTCATTTCCTTAGCTGTACCAAAGTATGTACTTGATAGTTTTCTTTTATAAGAATTCAAAGTATATAAGGGAATGATTTAGGAATGTCTGCAAAAGTAATGCAAAAGTAATAATACTGGGCATTCTTTTGACATCACCCTCCCTTCCCCAACCACCACCTTGACCAAGGTGTGGTACTCGACTGAATTCAGCCATCCTGTATCTGCAGTTAAAATTGTGGTAAAAATACATTCTTGTAAAAATTAATGTTTTAATTAATGTTTTAAATTATTACTATACTAAAAAATAGTTTCTGGCCTACACAAGCTGTCTACATACAATTTAACTATTGTCTAAGTTAATGCAAAACTAAATAAAAACATGGAAATACAAACTTTTTTTGATTTCTGTATGAATGCATGAACAAGTGGTTGGAAGTGTGTTCTGCATGAACACATATATTTATGATGTATATGTATATATATATATATATATATATATATATATATATATATAGATATATTTATATATATATATATATATATTTATATACATACATACAGATACATACAGTGGATATAAAAAGTGCACACACCCCTGTTAAAATGCCAGTTTTTTTCTGATATAAAAAATGAGACCACAATAAATCATTTCAAAACTTTCCCACCTTTAATGTGACCTATAACCTGTACAATTCAATTGAAAAACAAACAAACCTGTTAGGGGAAAAATATAAAAAATAAAAACATACAATAAGTTGGTTAGTGTGCACACCCTTAATACTTTGTTGAAGCACATTTTGATTTAATTACAGCATTCAGTCTTCTTGGGTAGGAGTCTATCAGCATGGCACATCTGGACATGGCAATATTTGCCTTTGCCCACTCTTCCATGTAAAAGCCCTCCAAATCTGTTAGATTGAGAGGGCATCTCTTGTGCACAGCCCTCTTCAGGTAACTCCACAGATTTTCTATTGGATTTAGGTCTGGGCTCTAGCTGGGCAATTCCAAAACTTTAATTTTCTTCTGGTGAAGCCATTTTTTTGTTGATTTGGATGTATGCATGGGGTCATTGTCATGTTAAAAGATGAAGCTTCTCTTCATCTTCAGCTTTCTAACAAATGCTTGAAGGTTTTGGGGTAAAAGTAACTGGTATTTGGAACTGTTCATAATTCCGTCCACCTTGACTAAAGCCCCAGTTCCAGCTGAAGAAAAGCAACCCCAAAGCATGATACTGCCACCACCATGCTTCACCATGGGGATGGTGTTCTTTTGTTGATGTGAAGTGTTGTTTTTGTGCCACACATACCTTTTTGAATTCTGGCCAGAAAGTTCAATCTTGATCTCCATTAGACCATAACACATTTTCCCACATGCTTTTGTGAGGCTTGATGTATTGTTTTGCAAATTTTAGTTGGGTCTGGATGTTTTTCTGTGTAAGAAAAGGCTTCCATCTTGTAACCCTACCTCATAATTCAGACAAATGGAAAATACAAGAGATTGTTGTCACATGTAGTTCACAGCCAGTACTTGCCAGAATTTCCTGTAGCTCCTTCGGTGTTGCTGTAGGTCTCTTGGCAGCCTCCCTTATCAGTTTTCATCTTGGCTTTTCATCCATTTTGGAGGGACATCCAGTTCTTTGCAATGTCACTGTTGTCCCATATTTTCTTCACTTTTTGATGATTGTCTTCACTGTGTTCCATGGTATATCCAATGCTGTGGAAATTTTTTTGTACCCTTCTCCTGACTGATACCTTTCAACAATGGCATCTCTTTGATGCTTTGTAAGCTCTCTGCGAACCATGGCTTTTGCTGTAGCAGGCAACTGAGTAAATGTCAGGAAAATCCTACTAGGACAGATGAACTTTATTTGGGGTTAATCAGTCTCTTTAATTGATGGCAGGTATGCCCCAAGAACAATGACTGCTGTAATTAAATCAAAAGGTAGTTGAACAAAGTATTAGTTTAAGGGTGTGCACACCTATGCAACCAGCTTATTGTACATTTTTTAGTTTTTATATTTTTCCCCTAACAGATTTGTTTGTTTTTTTAATTGAATTGTACAGGTTATAGGTCATATTATAGGTGAGAAAAGGTTTGAAATGATTTATTATGGTCTCATTATTTTATATCACAAAAATCTGGCATTTTAACAGGGGTGTGTACACTTTTTATATCCACTGTAGATATATATATATATATATATATATATATATATATATATATATATATATATATAAATTTACTCATACATATGTTGCATTTGTATTTATCTAGACAAATAGGTTATCACATAAACATTCCATATATTTTTATACATGTGTAGTTCTGTGCACAGATATGTGTATGTTTTCTTTTGCATTATCAAAATGACATTACAGGTACATTTTTGTAGGTACACATATGTATTCTAGAAAATACTTTTGGTTATGCAACCTTCTTATATTTTTAAGCCTATGTTTAATATGACCCACAAAAAATAATAATACTTACTACTGAACTCTAGAATTCTCACCTCCACATAGTCAACCCACTTAACCAGTTAGTCGGGCCTACACTTCTGTAGGTCATTGTATCTGTGACAACACTGTTGGCTGGGTGGAAGAACAGGTGCTTAACCAACTCTTGCACAGCTCATTCTTTTCCAGATTTGACTCTCTGAGAATGAAGACCATAATTTTGGTCTCCTTATCTGACCAAATCAGAGGACGACCTCATGCCTTCACAGATGATGCCATCATTAGATGTGCCAGTATCAGAATGATGGAAGTGTGACCAGGGCTATGGTTCACAGGTTTGTAACCACTCCCTCTGGGGGGTGAAACCACCTTACCCAAATCTAGCTAATCAGAAGGGCATTAGAGCAGGTACTGTTGTTATTGACAAATTTGGGTTAACCAAAATACTCTGTCACCTATGTTTGTTTTAAGGAATACATCCCATTTCATTTATTTGTTGCATAAAAAAAAGCCTGCAATCATCATTTATTTTCTGTTACTTATAATTGCTACTTTTGCTGTATATTCCCTTAGTTATCTTTTTTGAACTTGTGCACCTGAATGTCATTTTTTTCCTGCATGTATTAGCAGTGATATTTTTGGTTGGATTCTGCATAAATACATATTCCTCTGTGTGTAATGACCAACTTTTATTAAGTATTGAGTAGTTTAAGTTGAGAATGTGTGCCAGATGATGTTAGATGGGCAGAGATTACACGTCATGCTTGTGCAAATTACAAAACACATGACTCCATTTTGTTCTTGCTAAATATATTCAGATTTGTGCATATATGATGCTATCTACATGTTCCCACTGCAGGATCCCTGTGGAATCTGCCTCTGCAGCATGTTGACATAAAAGTTAGGCCACATTCATCAGCAGCCAAGAACAACCTACTTACATAATTGGCCTTTCGCACTCATGTGTTACTGTGACTCATATAGCGAAGGGTAAAAAGGCCTACCTTGCACAAAAACACATGTAAATGAACCTGAATTTATGAGAAATAGTTTAACGACACCATATTAAGTTAGACTGACTCAAGTTAGGCAGCAAATGACTCAGGAACTACAGACTTCATAGAGTAAGAAAAAGTAATAAAAAAAGAATGTGTGTGATTGCCTCACAGGTTGGAAGTGAAACCTCTGTAAGGAAATGCGAAGGAAAGCAAATGGTATAGTACAGTATAAGCAAGTACACTTCTAAGCCTAGATTTTTTATGAAACTGTCTGAAGTATTAACTATGTACTGTCATAATTCGAAAATGATGCCTGCATGAATGCAAGATTTCTTTCACTGAGCAGATTCAGAGCTCTGATTGCTGTGTGTGTGTGTGTGTGTGTGTGTGTGTGTGTGTGTGTGTGTGTGTGTGTGTGTGTGTGTGTGTGTGTGTGTGTGTGTGTGTGTGTGTGTGTGTGTGTGTGTGTGTTTCTGTGTATCAACTGAGGTGGAGCTGGAAAACTAGTGAGTTTCAGTTTGAACTCGCACTACCTTTCTATGAGACAAACTCGCAATACCGTACCCGGCCCTATGAGCAGAGTCTAACTTCTGTTTCCATTTCACTTTTCATTTCACTTCATACTCACACTGCAGTACCTTAAGAAGTTTTACTTCAAAAATATTACATTTTAGTATGAAACACTTCAAAATTATGTACAATTAATGAGTTATCTTAAAGAAATGTTTATTTTACTATTGTGATGGGCATATTATCATGGCTTTAATAGCTAGTGTGAAGCTGCCATTTATATGTGGAAAATCACTATTGCAGCAGTGGGAAATAAGTAGTGATCTGATCACTAATAAAATCATTTACTTTGGTGTCATGTAGTGTTTGTGTATACATGTGTTTTAGTTGTGAAGTACTGAAGTAATAAGGATGTATTGGTTGAGCATACGTGTTCATACTTGAAGATTTATGAGCGTCACTAAAGATTGAAAAAATTACTATTATAAATAGATGAAAATGATAGTGGCTAGGGAAAGACTATAATATGTCAAACAAAGTGATTGCTTTACTGTTGTGAATGATGCTGCAGACAGTAAAGCACAACTTTACTTTGTTAGGGTGATATTTTGCATTTGTATATAATTAAGGAGTTTATGTTAACTTTTCTATAGGATGATGGAAGACACACACAATGACTGTTGTGTTATTTGATGATTACATCAAAAGTTTTTGTGTATAACTATGGCCTTTTTTATGTGCATTAATAATACAAAACAAGGGATTAAGGCAGGAAAAGGAGAGCTTCAGCCACTAGTAAAATCACAACTAGAAATAGTACGGCTAACAGCAAGTGAAAGCATTTTCATAGACTGCAAAGTAGATAAGATTGGCAAGATTCCCCTTGATGTAACGTACCTTTGACTTTTTTGTTATAAAAGAAATGCAGACTGGCTTCAGATGAGATGCAAATCAATTTCATAACAATTATATAACAAAGCTAGTTTTGATATTAATATTATGTACTTTCCTGTAGAATATAAGATTTAAAATAATGTATAAAAACAATTAAGCCTCACAGTTAAATGTCTAATGCATGACACATGACATCCTATAATTTCAGAATGAATTTGGCAGTGGTTGCAAATGCAAATTGTTACCACCATCCATACTACAATAATTTTGCGCTGGCTATACTTGCCTGTCCTGTTAAGCAAGACAGATTCCAGAAAATAAAACACCAAAACATTGTCCCAGGAAATAACGATAGTTTAAATAAAATGGGTGGAGGGTTAACTGTGAAAGATCAAGAAAAGACAATAATGAGGGGCATGATTTAAATTCTAGATTACATCCCTGAAGGTCACCTATCTACAGCTGTCTCAAATGCACATAGAATTTAATTCTTAAATGCTGTCCTTGTACTTTGTGTTAGAAATTTGGGCACATAGATTACTCTAAAAAACATAATCTGTGACCCAGACCAAGAATGTATTTTCCTACTTTTTCCAAAATATGTTCTAGAAATGAATAAATGGTAAATAAAAGCAAAATATTTCAAGCATTGAAATAATTTTGCACACTGATCCTTAAAGTTAATACTGGGCAGCCATTGTTAGAATACTGATGAAAGGGAAACAGAACCTTTTACAGCTGCTCTGGCTTAACGGCTTTCCCTAAGCAGTATCTGGCATGCCTAGATCAACGGTAGGCAAGGTAGATGGTCAACATGCAAAGCATCCCAGTGTACTAAGATTCCTGAAGAAATGGCTACAGACCAGTGTTAAGCCTATAAACAAATTCCAGGGCAGTTCTGGTAGCAAGTATGATAAAAAACAATGGCAGCTGTGGAACTTGAAGGGGTTTTCCCTCTTTTCTACACAGTGAGATAAACTCAGGACTGATTACGCTGAGTGTAGGCATGCTGTCATCTGCACAGGGTTATGTCTAGGTTTTGTTCTTCACTGCTAAACATAATCAGTCATTCTGGCACTGACTGCTAGTAAATGGCTGATATAAATCTTTAGCTCGACTTTTTGGTAGAACATGAATTTGTAGAGTGACGGTTCCGCTGAAGTTTTTTTTTTTCCTCATGGGAGGCAACTGCAGTAGATCAGGGAAGGATAATGTATTTATGGATCTAAGTATAGCTTTGATTTATTTATTAACATTTAAATATCAGGAAAGTCTGACTAGGCAGAAGTAAAAGTTCTAAATTATTACAAAACATTTTAAGAACAATAATTGTACTATCTTTAATAATAAAACAAAAGCATCTGCAGTTTAAATAATTATAACAAATTAATGATAATATAAAAACATTGGTTAAGAATCAATGCGAGGTATATGACAATAATTTAATATTTATAGAAATTTTAGACAGTTTGTAGAGATATTAAAGGTAAGTTAGTCTAATACAAACAGGAATTACAATATGAAGTCAGGGAAAAACAAGCTTATGATATATTTAGAGAGAAAGGGAAGAACATTTCTAGAAGTGAGGAAGGGAGAGTAAGGAGGTATAAGGAATGAAAAGGTACTTGTTTACATTTAGGGAACAGAGACAGATTTTAGCTAAGAAGTCTTTCAAAGTGGTTTTGAAAGACAGGAGGGAGGATATTGACCTGATTGCTACAGGTAAGGAGTTCCAAGCCTTAGCAACTTTGTACAAGTACAGACAATGGCCAGCAGATTTGACAGGTTTGTAGACAGACAGGAGTTTTTGGTCACTGTATCACAATGACTGACTGGGAACGTAGTTGTGTAGGATGTTCTTAGTGCTGGATAGGCAGAGGGATGCTGGGTAATTGTATAGGTGGTAAGAAGTTGTGTATATGTTAGTTGATGAGGCAGTTCTAAGCAATTTAGGCTATTAAGTGCTATACAGTGGTGAGTTCTGAAAGGGTTATGTGTTGCAAACTTAGCAACTTTGTTATAGCATTGTTCAAGTTTTAATTTTTGTGAAGTCTGAAGGTTAGTAAGGATGGGAGCACCATAAAGAAGTGAGGGGAGGAGATAAGTAGTTCCAAATGTAGTCTTAGTTGCATCGGTGAAAAAGTTTTTGGCTCTGTACAGCATCCCTAGTTTTTGATAAGTTTTTCTTACACAATTGTGTATATGCAGGTCAAATTTAAACTTATCATCCACTATAACCCCTAATAATTTCCTATAAGAAGTGACCTCAATGGTTGTATTATCAAAAGAGAGGACATTAAATTTTGTGTTTCCATGATAGAGGGATTTGGGGAAAAAAGTGGTAATTTGGTATTTTTTTGTGTTGAGCATGAGTTGTGAGTTACAAAGCCATGTTTCAGTAGACATTAAAGCTTTCTGAATAATATTTTGGAGGTGTACCATGTTGTCACATGTGCAAATTAGAGTGAAATAATCTGCATATTGTATTAGGGAGGCCTGTTGTGTTAATGTATAGAGGGTGTTGGTGAAAATGTTAAAGTGAAGAGGACCACAGATAGAGCCTTGTGGTACATTGGTGGTGACTTGGAGTTATGGAGAGAGTGTGGATTGCCATTTTACTAACTGATTCCTATTAGAGACCTATTTGATATTGTTATATGCCTATTTGATACCTATTTTAAAGGGTCTATATTACTACCTCAAAATTTCAGTTTTGCGAATACCAAAACATCAACATGTAAACAGCGAAATATGAAATGTATGAACGGCCACTTCTGCTAATTTTTTCATAGGGAAAAATTTGCTTGACCGACCAACAGCAAAACAAACTTTCAAACTCTAATCAGGTGGTGGGCTTTGCCTCCCCACACCCCACAATGAGAGGGGGGTCGTGCTCCCCACACACCCCTAACTAAATATACCAACTCCAAGATCGCTCTACATTGGAAAAAAGGGCAAATTCCTGATATTGGCCAAGCAAATTTTTCCCCTTTGAAAAAAATTGTGGAAGTGAATGTTTATACTTTTTGTATTTTGCTGTTTAAATGTCAATGTTTTGGTATTCGTGAAACTGAAGTTTCGAGCTAGTAATATAGACCCAGTTTTAAACCTGTCTCATTAAATATGTTGGTAAAAAAAGAAACAGTGTTGAAACAGATTTCAAAATAGTAAATTGCATGAGAAGTTAGCTTGGAGCTAGATATTGGAGAGGAGCAGTAACTTGAAGTCACCTGGTTGAGTGACATAGTCCTAATCCTGTCATTACAGATCCAATCATATGACCCTGTCTCTTTCAGTGTCTATGTCAATTAGTCTCCAAATATTATGAGAAATTTTGATGCATAAGGCTCTGTTCTGACCTGAGTACAAGCAATCAAAGCCTTTACTTGTAAAGTTTAGCCTTTCAGTGGAAGTATTACAAAAATCTAAGACACAGTAATATGTAATTGTAAAAACACTAAAGGTTCTGGACGAAACAATGAAATATCATTTATTGGTTAAGGTTTGTCAGAATCAAGTGAAGTTCTGTTGTGAAAAAAACTCACTCTGTAATTTTATTTTTTTTTTTTTGCCAGAGCCTTTGCCTGTATATTTTGCATATATGCTTAAGCATGAGTGAGCATTATTTTGGCTTCAGAAATACCCTGAAGCAGACCTTGGTTTAATTAAACATGTGCATTGGTGACTTATGTATGAGGACTACCATAATTATTTAAAACACAACAATAATCATCAATGCTAATTTTGGGGTATGATGACTTGTGATTCTAGAAGTAAACAAAGCATAACTTATGCTGTTACAGTATTACAAGATGGTTCAATAAACCTGACCAAAATTTTTTGACCCACTTATTACAAAAAAAAAAATAGGACAGGAAGGTATATTCTTCAAGTATATATTCACTTAAATTCCAGACCATGAAACCCTCATAGTAGTATTTCAGGCCTATAGTAACCAGTCCTGTAACCTTCATCCAACCCTATGTCCCATGGCTATCTTGTGAGATGACATCCCAAAAAATGCATGTGTGGCCAAATACACTCCTGAATAATGTAGTAAATCATGTTATAAGATTATTTCCTTACTCATTGTATCCCAAAAGGCCATATTGAAAGAATATGTTTGAATCCTATTTGCTTCCTTTAGTGCTT